>NC_140175.1:1409935-1429935 GCF_963971535.1 Notolepis coatsorum | reverse complement strand
AAGAGCAAACTAGTTCTCTAAGAGCAAACTAGTTCTCTAAGAGCAAACTAGTTCTCTAAGAGCAAACTAGTTCTCTAATAGCAAACTAGTTCTCTAATAGCAAACTAGTTCTCTAAGCCTCAGAGCAAACGGCTAAATACAGTTTTTCTTTCATCTCTTCTCAGTGGTTTTGATCCTTGGTGGTTTAATTATTCTCTGTTATGGTTTTGAACTTGGGACTGACATATTTATATTTATTGAAGACATTTCTGTTGTTAAGGTTTTTGCCTAAATGTTGTATAAACAGTAGGAAAGTGGAGACAGATTCAAAATAGAATCCCATCCCTTTAGTTATGGATATGATTTACTCTTCTTGAATTCTGCACAGATTCTGTCAACTATATATTTGTTATCTAAAGCAACTCTAGATTGTATATTTTAGTTTAGTTTAGTTTTACACAGATATAGTTCATTGCATTAAATGTAACTTAATTTATTGTATCAATGTTATATATTAACACCAATATCACCATACTATACGACTGTATATCAGATTATTTTCTCTTCCTAATTCCACTGACACAAGACATCTTTTTTCTTCTTAACCCTTTCACTGCCACATGACAGAAGGTTAGCCCTTTACTATCACACAACCGACGGCGATGCTCCATCATTAGCATCATTAGCTCCGCATCCGCGGAGCTTGTGTGATAGTAAAGGGCTAACCTTCTGTATTGTCACAGTGAAAGGGTTAACCGGCTGTCTGTCGTGTGGCAGTGAAAGGGTTAATTCCACTGACGTGAGACATCTTTTCCTCTTGTTTTCCCAGAAGGCCGTGCACCTGCCCCCCTGCCAGCAGCATGCCCAGCCAGCTCGAGGGTGCCATGCACGCCCTCATCACCGTCTTCTACAACTACTCTGGGAACGATGGAGACAAATACAAACTCAACAAGGGCGAGTTGAAGCAGCTCTTGAACAGCGAGCTCACAGATTTCCTCACGGTAATAATTTGGACGGTTGGATTCTGGGGTGGGAGAGGGTTAGGGTTAGGGTTCCTGGGGTGGGAACGGTGCTGTACGTGGTATTCTTTAGTTTGTTGTTAAAATAATAAATGGAGAGGGTCGTGGCAGATGTGTAGTCGTGTGTCTGTCAAAAGAATGATGCGTGGGGGAGAAAGTGAGAGACAAGGAGTCAAACCTCTCATGCCCCCTGCCCCCCCCCCCTCACTCCTCCCCCCCTCACCCCTCCCCCTGCCCCCCCCCCCTCACTCCTCCCCCCCTCACCCCTCCCCCTGCTCACCCCTCACCCCTCCCCCTGCCCCCCCCCCCCCACTCACCCCTCACCCTCCTGTGGATGGCAGCCTCAGGTGCTTAGAGACGCTCATCATCGCTGGCCCATATCGTCTCCAAATATAGACCCCTGTGACGTCATCACATCCCCACGGGCTGTCACCTCTGAGGAGACTCTGTCTCTGTTTCCTGTACGAGAGACCAGCATCATGTCTCTGTTTCCTGTACGAGAGACCAACATCATGTCTCTGTTTCCTGTACGAGAGACCAACATCATGTCTCTGTTTCCTGTACGAGAGACCAACATCATGTCTCTGTTTCCTGTACGAGAGACCAACACCACTGTTTCTGTTTCCTGTACGAGAGACCAACATCATGTCTCTGTTTCCTGTACGAGAGACCAACATCATGTCTCTGTTTCCTGTACGAGAGACCAACATCATGTCTCTGTTTCCTGTACGAGAGACCAACATCATGTCTCTGTTTCCTGTACGAGAGACCAACATCATGTCTCTGTTTCCTGTACGAGAGACCAACATCATGTCTCTGTTTCCTGTACGAGAGACCAACATCATGTCTCTGTTTCCTGTACGAGAGACCAGCATCATGTCTCTGTTTCCTGTACGAGAGACCAACATCATGTCTCTGTTTCCTGTACGAGAGACCAACACCACTGTTTCTGTTTCCTGTACGAGAGACCAACATCATGTCTCTGTTTCCTGTACGAGAGACCAACATCATGTCTCTGTTTCCTGTACGAGAGACCAGCACCATGTCTCTGTTTCCTGTACGAGAGACCAACATCATGTCTCTGTTTCCTGTACGAGAGACCAGCATCATGTCTCTGTTTCCTGTACGAGAGACCAACATCATGTCTCTGTTTCCTGTACGAGAGACCAACATCATGTCTCTGTTTCCTGTACGAGAGACCAACATCATGTCTCTGTTTCCTGTACGAGAGACCAACATCATGTCTCTGTTTCCTGTACGAGAGACCAGCATCATGTCTCTGTTTCCTGTACGAGAGACCAACATCATGTCTCTGTTTCCTGTACGAGAGACCAACATCATGTCTCTGTTTCCTGTACGAGAGACCAACATCATGTCTCTGTTTCCTGTACGAGAGACCAGCATCATGTCTCTGTTTCCTGTACGAGAGACCAGCATCATGTCTCTGTTTCCTGTACGAGAGACCAACATCATGTCTCTGTTTCCTGTACGAGAGACCAACACCACTGTTTCTGTTTCCTGTACGAGAGACCAACATCATGTCTCTGTTTCCTGTACGAGAGACCAACATCATGTCTCTGTTTCCTGTACGAGAGACCAGCACCATGTCTCTGTTTCCTGTACGAGAGACCAACATCATGTCTCTGTTTCCTGTACGAGAGACCAGCATCATGTCTCTGTTTCCTGTACGAGAGACCAACATCATGTCTCTGTTTCCTGTACGAGAGACCAACATCATGTCTCTGTTTCCTGTACGAGAGACCAACATCATGTCTCTGTTTCCTGTACGAGAGACCAACATCATGTCTCTGTTTCCTGTACGAGAGACCAGCATCATGTCTCTGTTTCCTGTACGAGAGACCAACATCATGTCTCTGTTTCCTGTACGAGAGACCAACATCATGTCTCTGTTTCCTGTACGAGAGACCAACATCATGTCTCTGTTTCCTGTACGAGAGACCAGCATCATGTCTCTGTTTCCTGTACGAGAGACCAACATCATGTCTCTGTTTCCTGTACGAGAGACCAACCTCATGTCTCTGTTTCCTGTACGAGAGACCAACATCATGTCTCTGTTTCCTGTACGAGAGACCAACATCATGTCTCTGTTTCCTGTACGAGAGACCAGCATCATGTCTCTGTTTCCTGTACGAGAGACCAACATCATGTCTCTGTTTCCTGTACGAGAGACCAACCTCATGTCTCTGTTTCCTGTACGAGAGACCAACATCATGTCTCTGTTTCCTGTACGAGAGACCAACATCATGTCTCTGTTTCCTGTACGAGAGACCAACATCATGTCTCTGTTTCCTGTACGAGAGACCAACATCATGTCTCTGTTTCCTGTACGAGAGACCAACATCATGTCTCTGTTTCCTGTACGAGAGACCAACATCATGTCTCTGTTTCCTGTACGAGAGACCAACCTCATGTCTCTGTTTCCTGTACGAGAGACCAACACCACTGTTTCTGTTTCCTGTACCTTGGTCGTGTAGTGTATCTTGTAGACCAGGCCCATTACAAGTTGCTGTACTCTGTCGTTTACTCTAATCCATCCTAGGTTGTCAAAGTGTGCAGGGGTGAGGTGGGTTCTAGGAGTCAGGTCAAGCAGTAGTCTGACCAGTTAGTTTTGAGATGTTTGTAATTTAGTTTTTAGCGCCTTTGAGGTGCTTTGGTAACATGAGGTGCAGGCATAGTCATAGTACCCTTGAATGAGTGCTCCTGCCAGAGTCTTCAGGGTGTTCTTGTTTACCAGAGAGGAGATCCGGTACAAGAATCGAGTTTGTTGGTTGACTTTTTTTTATTACATTGGATGCCATTTTGTCACAGGAAAGATTTGCCTCTAGGATGGAACCTAGGTAGGTAATTTCATCTTTCCTTGTGACAATATTGTCACCCACTGTAACTGAGAAGCTGTCGGTCTTGCTGAGTTTGTTATTTGATCCGAAGAGAATGGACTCTGTTTTACCCATGTGTAATGATAGTTTGTTATCAGCGAGCCAGGTGCAGATTCTGCCGAGTTCTGAGCTGAGGGTTTTTTCAACCTGTAACTTGTTCTTGTCAGAGACCAGCAGGGCTGAGTCGTCCGCGAACAAGAACAAGTTGCAGTCACAAGCTGACGACATGTCATTTACATAAATTAGGAACAGTAGCGGTCCTAGTATGCTTCCTTGTGGAACACCACAGCTCACTGTGAGGGGGGGGGGTAGAGTACCGTTTACCTCCACCATCTGTTCTCTCCCCTCAAGGTAGGATTGCATCCAGCTCACTGATAAACTAACACAGCTCTCACCACTAGACTAAGACACCCACCCTGATACAAACACAGCTCTCACCACTAGACTAAGACACCCACCCTGATACAAACACAGCTCTCACCACTAGACCCGGCTAAGCTTCTTCCCCCAGGCCATCAGAGCCTTGAACAATGAACATTGAGAGACACAGAAACTGAACTATCCACACACAAGCACACACTAGCACATACACGACACGCACGCTGAGCACGCTCACACACTAGCAGCCACTTTAATACTCATGTCGCACACACGCACACTTATGGCCAGAGGAAAGGCCACTTAAATTAGTATAACATCAGGAACAGTGTATTGCACTACTAAAGCTACCTAGCATGTCCTATATGCTCTGTAAATACTATGTACAGATACCGAGATGGCACACCATGTACCTGTTTATTGCACTGTTGTTTTTTTATTGGATTCTATTATATGTTGTACCACTGTATTTTTATTGGACTCTATTATATGTTGTACCACTGTATTGCACATCGTCGCGGGCAAGACCAGCCGCATTTCATTGTATACCTGTATGCCGTGACAATTAAAACTCTTGACTTGACTTGACTTGACTTGACTTGACTAGACTAAGACACCCACCCTGATACAAACACAGCTCTCACCACTAGACTAAGACACCCACCCTGATACAAACACAGCTCTCACCACTAGACTAAGACACCCACCCTGATACAAACACAGCTCTCACCACTAGACTAAGACACCCACCCACCCTGATACAAAGACAGCTCTCACCACTAAGACACCCACCCTGATACAAACACAGCTCTCACCACTAGACTAAGACACCCACCCTGATACAAACACAGCCATCACCACTAAACTAAGACACCCACCCTGATACAAACACAGCTCTGACCACTAGACTAAGACACCCACCCACCCTGATACAAACACAGCTCTCACCACTAGACTAAGACACCCACCCTGATACAAACACAGCTCTCACCACTAGACTAAGACACCCACCCTGATACAAACACAGCTCTCATCACTAGACTAAGACACCCACCCTGATACAAACACAGCTCTCACCACTAGACTAAGACACCCACCCTGATACAAGCACAGCTCTCACCACTAGACTAAGACACCCACCCTGATACAAACACAGCCATCACCACTAGACTAAGACACCCACCCTGATACAAACACAGCTCTGACCACTAGACTAAGACACCCACCCTGATACAAACACAGCTCTCACCACTAGACTAAGACACCCACCCTGATACAAACACAGCTCTCACCACTAGACTAAGACACCCACCCTGATACAAACACAGCTCTCACCACTAGACTAAGACACCCACCCTGATACAAACACAGCTCTCACCGCTAGACTAAGACACCCACCCTGATACAAACACAGCTCTGACCACTAGACTAAGACACCCACCCACCCTGATACAAACACAGCTCTCACCACTAGACTAAGACACCCACCCTGGTACAAACACAGCTCTCACCACTAGACTAAGACACCCACCCTGATACAAACACAGCTCTCACCACTAGACTAAGACACCCACCCTGATACAAACACAGCTCTCACCACTAGACTAAGACACCCACCCTGATACAAACACAGCTCTCACCACTAGACTAAGACACCCACCCTGATACAAACACAGCTCTCACCACTAGACTAAGACACCCACCCTGATACAAACACAGCTCTCACCACTAGACTAAGACACCCACCCTGATACAAACACAGCTCTCACCACTAGACTAAGACACCCACCCACCCTGATACAAACACAGCTCTCACCACTAGACTAAGACACCCACCCTGATACAAACACAGCTCTCACCACTAGACTAAGACACCCACCCTGATACAAACACAGCTCTCACCGCTAGACTAAGACACCCACCCAAGGTAACAGTGTGGTTAGGGTTAAGGTTATGGTTAGTGTGATCAGAAAAGTGTGTCCCACTAACTATGGATTGTTAGTTCGATTGATAATGTTTGTCGATGCAAAGCGTCTAACTCCCCCAGTCACTCAGTCAACTCACTCACCGTCAGCCACTCTGCCCCCTAGTGGCGTCTCACTTTGTGTGTAATATCCACGTGAGAGCGCTTCAGATCTGTGACTCTGTGTTCTCTCCCAGTCTCAGAAGAACCAGTTCAATCCGGTCTGTGACTCTGTGTTCTCTCCCAGTCTCAGAAGGTCTCTGTGTTCTCTCCCAGTCTCAGAAGAACCAGTTCAATCCAGTCTGTGACTCTGTGTTCTCTTCCAGTCTCAGCAGAACTAGTTCAATCCAGTCTGTGACTCTGTGTTCTCTCCCAGTCTCAGAAGGACTCTGTGTTCTCTCCCAGTCTCAGAAGGACCAGTTCAATCCGGTCTGTGACTCTGTGTTCTCTCCCAGTCTCAGGTCTGTGACTCTGTGTTCTCTCCCAGTCTCAGAAGGTCTCTGTGTTCTCTCCCAGTCTCAGAAGGACTCTGTGTTCTCTCCCAGTCTCAGAAGGTCTCTGTGTTCTCTCCCAGTCTCAGAAGGTCTCTGTGTTCTCTCCCAGTCTCAGAAGGTCTCTGTGTTCTCTCCCAGTCTCAGAAGGTCGCTGTGTTCTCTCCCAGTCTCAGAAGGTCTCTGTGTTCTCTCCCAGTCTCAGAAGGTCTCTGTGTTCTCTCCCAGTCTCAGAAGGACTCTGTGTTCTCTCCCAGTCTCAGAAGGTCTCTGTGTTCTCTCCCAGTCTCAGAAGGTCTCTGTGTTCTCTCCCAGTCTCAGAAGGTCACTGTGTTCTCTCCCAGTCTCAGAAGGTCTCTGTGTTCTCTCCCAGTCTCAGAAGGTCTCTGTGTTCTCTCCCAGTCTCAGAAGGTCTCTGTGTTCTCTCCCAGTCTCAGAAGGTCTCTGTGTTCTCTCCCAGTCTCAGAAGGTCTCTGTGTTCTCTCCCAGTCTCAGGACTGTGACTCTGTGTTCTCTCCCAGTCTCAGAAGGACTCTGTGTTCTCTCCCAGTCTCAGAAGGTCTCTGTGTTCTCTCCCAGTCTCAGAAGGTCTCTGTGTTCTCTCCCAGTCTCAGAATGTCTCTGTGTTCTCTCCCAGTCTCAGAAGGTCTCTGTGTTCTCTCCCAGTCTCAGGACTGTGACTCTGTGTTCTCTCCCAGTCTCAGAAGGTCTCTGTGTTCTCTCCCAGTCTCAGAAGGTCTCTGTGTTCTCTCCCAGTCTCAGAAGGTCTCTGTGTTCTCTCCCAGTCTCAGAAGGTCTCTGTGTTCTCTCCCAGTCTCAGAAGGACTCTGTGTTCTCTCCCAGTCTCAGAACGTCTCTGTGTTCTCTCCCAGTCTCAGAAGGTCTCTGTGTTCTCTCCCAGTCTCAGAAGGTCTCTGTGTTCTCTCCCAGTCTCAGAAGGTCTCTGTGTTCTCTCCCAGTCTCAGAAGGTCTCTGTGTTCTCTCCCAGTCTCAGAAGGTCTCTGTGTTCTCTCCCAGTCTCAGAAGGTCTCTGTGTTCTCTCCCAGTCTCAGAAGGTATCTGTGTTCTCTCCCAGTCTCAGAAGGTCTCTGTGTTCTCTCCCAGTCTCAGGAGGTCTCTGTGTTCTCTCCCAGTCTCAGGAGGTCTCTGTGTTCTCTCCCAGTCTCAGAAGGTCTCTGTGTTCTCTCCCAGTCTCAGAAGGTATCTGTGTTCTCTCCCAGTCTCAGAAGGTCTCTGTGTTCTCTCCCAGTCTCAGAAGGTCTCTGTGTTCTCTCCCAGTCTCAGAAGGTCTCTGTGTTCTCTCCCAGTCTCAGAAGGTCTCTGTGTTCTCTCCCAGTCTCAGAAGGACTCTGTGTTCTCTCCCAGTCTCAGGAGGTCTCTGTGTTCTCTCCCAGTCTCAGAAGGTCTCTGTGTTCTCTCCCAGTCTCAGAAGGACCCCCTGCTGGTGGAGAAGATCATGACGGACCTGGACTCCAACAAGGACAACGAGGTGGACTTCAACGAGTTCGTGGTGTTAGTCGCGGCGCTGACCGTGGCCTGCAACGACTTCTTCCAGGAGCAGCAGAAGAAGAACGCCAAGTAGAACCTGGTCTCTGCTGTGTTTCTGTTCTAGTTACTCGATGTTTAGCAATCTAGACTTTCCTTTGCTTCACTTTCTTTTGTGTTTTTATTTATGTTTTGTACTCGTTTTAATATGACACTCTCGACGACGTTGCAAATGAGGGTAACTAATTAAAGGTTTGAGAACGCCTTCAGAAACCAACCAAAAACTCTCCATTTGATTCATCAAATATTTGCTTTGGTGACTTGTCTTTATTTAAGTAAAGAAATGTTTTTGACAACGCCATGTCACATGGTGTAACCTAGATCCTACTAAGTAAGGGATAATGTATAGCTACGAGGTCATTGTCGCAAAATAATTGACCGACACGGAGTTTAGAACACCGAGGCGCCTCGGCGAGGTGTTCTCTAAACGCAGTGAAGGTCAATAGACCTGTCTCAAACCCTGCCCCTTTTCTTGATCCTCCAATCACAGCTGTCGCTTACCTCTGACTTCCTCGTACAAACTGTTTGTACGAGGAAGTCAGAGGTAAGCGACAGCTGTGATTGGAGGATCAAGAAAAGAGGGCAGGGTTTTGAGACAGGTCCATTATTTTGCGACAATGATCGAGTATAGGCTATACATTATCCCGCTTATTACATGACTAACTTACTAACAATATACCTAATTCATTTTACACCATCGACAAGACGAGATCACATGCAGACGCAGTTGTTCTGTGGCTCCGCTGTCAGCCCAAATAAAGTGATTATTATTATCGCCGGCAGCCGGCAGGTCTGTGGTCTGATTGCACTGATGAGTGCAGCTGTGCCTATGCTGAGTTTAGCTTCCGTGACTGCGATCTAAATGCTTGATTGTGATTGGTCCATTTGCATGTTCGTGGTATCTAGGGACATCTATGGACCTCAGGGAATGTATTCCCAGTGTCCGAAATATTGTGTCTGTGACTATGCTTGAGTAAATTGTGATGAAACAAAGGAGAATATAAAAAAGATTATTTGTATCTTTGACAGTGAATAACACCACGCTAACATTGAGTTTGGAGGAACTTCAAGCTCATTCAGCACCTTCTTGAGATCAAGTGTACAAGAAATCTAAGCAAATGAATAAAGGGGAGATGATTTACAGTGTTTTTTGTAGATACAGTACAGAATTTTGCCATCCGGACACATGCAATTTGAATGATAATGCATTTGAATATAGAATATAGAATATCGGGCCTATAAATGACCTTATTATGGCCAAATCATACATCTGTGGATAGGGCCAAATCACCTATTTCCAATGGCAGTGTTAAATCTGGATTTAGTCATTTCCTCCTGTGACTACTCACCTTTTTCCGATGCAATGCACAGAGAATTCACATTATTCAGAAAAACTCGTATTTTTCGATTTTCTTTTTTAAAATCATATGTAAACAAACGTAGTGCTGAAAATATACACTTTGACTGCTGTTTTGATAGGGTTAGGGTTTTTACTCTTGGCTACATTTGAAAAATAAACAACATTAATTAATACGGTCTGTATTGATCGATTTATGACGAGAACAATTGGGGGACACTGGAGCTGAACTGGTAAACAAGTCAAGAAGAAACATCACAATAAATCAAGAACAAAAAACCCACCACGGAATCCAAAATAAATGTAAAATAAATAAATGCAACACTTCCAGACATACCCCAGCGAAGGTAAGGAAAAAACTCACAAAAAACCTAGCAATAGGAAAAAAGCACCACAGGTGATGTGGAGGAGAGAAACCTTAGAAGGGCCGTTCAAGGGGGGATCCCCCTTCTTGGATGTCGGTGATAATAGTGTTGCTATGGATCATCCATTTATTTATTTATTTTTCAAGATTTGTTTTTTGGCATTTTACTGCTTTATAGAGAAGAAGGCTGGGAGAAGACTTGGGGGAAGACATGCGGCAAAGGTCGCCGGGTCCGGGAGTCGAACCCGGGCCGTCCGTGTTGCACTGCAGCGCTGTACGTGGTGCACCACCCTGGTGCCCCTGGTGCCCCTGGATCATCCATTTAAATAGAATAGAGCTAAGAACAACAACAACAGAAGAAGCAGGGAAATGAGCTCTAGTATGAAAATAGGATAAAGGCTAAATGTCAAGGCTCTGAGCTCCAAATATCCGTTTGCACATGAATATGTATTGTTCAATCCGGTCTGTGAAAGAAAGTATGACGTAGAGAGGATCACATGACCTTGGTCATCACCATGAGACATCCACCACCTTGGCCATCACCACGAGACATCCACCACCTTGGTCATCACCACGAGACATCCACCACCTTGATCATCACCCTGAGACATCCACCACCTTGATCATCACCCTGAGACATCCACCACCTTGATCATCACCACGAGACATCCACCACCTTGGTCATCACCATGAGACATCCACCACCTTGATCATCACCACGAGACATCCACCACCTTGATCATCACCCTGAGACATCCACCACCTTGGTCATCACCATGAGACATCCACCATCTTGGTCATCACCCTGAGACATCCACCACCTTGGTCATCACCATGAGACATCCACCATCTTGGTCATCACCCTGAGACATCCACCACCTTGGTCATCACCCTGAGACATCCACCACCTTGGTCATCACCATGAGACATCCACCACCTTGGTTATCACCCTGAGACATCCACCATCTTGGTCATCACCCTGAGACATCCACCACCTTGGTCATCACCATGAGACATCCACCACCTTGGTTATCACCAGGAGACATCCACCATCTTGGTCATCACCATGAGACATCCACCACCTTGGTCATCACCATGAGACATCCACCACCTTGGTCATCACCCTGAGACATCCACCACCTTGGCCATCACCATGAGACATCCACCACCTTGATCATCACCACGAGACATCCACCACCTTGATCATCACCACGAGACATCCACCACCTTGATCATCACCAGGAGACATCCACCATCTTGGTCATCACCATGAGTCAACCAGATAGGGATGTGCCTACTGTAGTTCACAGAATCGTGCACGGGGTAGTGCCAGTGTACTTCAACAACTACTTCAACCGAAACAGGGACACCCATGCATACCCAACTAGGGCGTAGCTCACCTGACTTCGTGCCGGTCAGATTCAGGAGTTGTTTGGGGGAAGGAGTAATTTTTTTATATTCTGCAGCTGTCTTCTGGAACAGTCTGCCCAGTGACCTGAAAATCTTAGACAATGCCAAGAAGTTAGATTCAAGTCCAGCCTGAAGACATGGCTCAAAAGGGACTATAATTGACCTAAACACTCAGCTAAAGGCACCCTTGCATGTTGTATGAGTCTGTTATGTATATAAATGTTAAATGGTATATGTGATGTGTTGTGATGTCATGTCTGTATGATGCATGTCTAAGCATCTCGTGTGTCCCCCCCCCCCTCTACAAGGACCACAATGGAAATAAGCTCTGAGCTTTCTTGTGTTTCATCCTTGGCAGTATCTCCTGCCTGTGCTCTTCTGTCACATGTTATTTTATATATTGTCAAATAAAGTCATTCATTCATTATCACTATCACCATCATCATTATCATCACCATCATCATCATCGTCTTATTCACCATCATCATCATCATCATCATCATCATCATCACAAACTAAATAACTGAAACAGCACTTATGAAGTAAAGAAGGAAGGAGGGAGTAAGGAAGTAAGGACAGGAGGGATGAGGTGAAGGGGACGTGGTGTCCTTGGTCTCCACCTCCTGAAGAAGAGTCTTCAGAACCAGCCTCAGGCCTCTGCTCCCATCCGGCCTCTCCGTCACAGTGTGCGTCACTCTCTGTCATAACTCCTCGTTGGTCATGACCCATCTGTGTGTGTGTGTGTGTGTGTGTGTGTGTGTGTGTGTGTGTGTGTGTGTGTGTGTGTGTGTACGTGCATGTGCGTGCATGCGTGTGTGTTTTTATGTGTGTGTATGTTAGAAAATAGAGAGTTAGCAGATATTGAAGATCCACAAGAACTATGGACAAAACTGAAAGAGAAACGTGGAAGCGTTGCAGACATGATCTGTGGTAAACCAGAAAGAGTTGAGAAACAAGAGTGGAGGACGAAAGACATTCTGCATGAGATGAAAAAGAGAGCAGACATGAAGAATGGGGACCGAAAAACTGAATACAACAGAGCAAAACGAAAAGTACAGAAGATGTGTAGAGAGAGATGCCTATCTAAAACAGTTGATGGTCCCTTTTTCTTGCACTTATCGTCTAAGACACTCTGTACAGTATTTTCTCACAGTTTCTGCATTTCTCAAAAGCAATGGCCAAGAAATCCTTCATGTTCAAAGCCCCTTCGGACTGAAACAACCTTCCGGTGATCAATCGATCCATATCTTCATTTTACCTCTTTAAAAACGCTCTATGCTCTAACTTCATGGTTAACTGCACATGCTTCCTTGGTGGGGCTCCTGCGCTGGTGAGGGGACGTGGGGCACAGCCGTCCTGTATGTGGGTGTTACGGGTTAGCTAGTTGGCTCTACTCCTATTTTTAGGCAGGGGGAGCCGATTGGTTGATTTGGGGCGCTCGTTGGGCGGGTTGATTGCTCCTCTTCTCCTGCCAGTCCTGGAGCTCAATATCTATTACATCCTGTATTCTACTCACCCTTTGACTGTTTTGTTGGGCCTTTCTCGTGGCGGCTGCCTGGCGGTGTCATCGCGGGGTTAAGCATATTCTGTTTGCCCTGCGGTGGCAGCGTCATGTGACTGCCGTGGAGTGGGCCTATCATGATGGAGACTGAGAGACATATCCTCTTATAATGAGAGACATATCCTCTTATAATGAGAGACATATCCTCTTATAATGAGAGACATATCCTCTTATAATGTGTACTGGTTCTGTTGTATTTTTGTATGTATCCTTTATTTATTTTTTGTTGTGTGTTATGTGTCTGATTCTGTATCACATTGCACAACATGTGGGACCCTCTCGAAAACGAGATACTGTATCTCAATGTGGTTTTCCCAATAAAGAATTTCAATATATATATATATATGTATAAAAGAGAAGTATTACAAAGAAAAATGCAAAGAAATTGAAGATCTAGACAAGAAGCACAACCCTCTCATGTACAACAAGATCCAACAACTAACAAGGAAGAGGAAAAAAACATCCCAAGGTGTCGGAGACAAAGAAGGAAAACTGCTCCTTGACGAGAATGAAATAATCAATAGATGGGCAGAGTATGTGGAAACACTATATGAAGGGTTAGCGTTATCAATAGATTATTATAGCAGAGTATGTGGAAACACTATACGAAGACCAGAACAGAACATCAGACACAGGAATTAGTCTAGAAGAGATAGAAAAAGTCCAGATCACGAAAAAAGAAGTGGAAGAGGCTGTGAAGTCACTGGCCACGGACAGATCACCTGGCGAGGATGAGATCAAGTCAAGTCAAGAGTTTTATTTGTCAAGGCATACAAGCATTATGCATACAGTGAAATGCGGGGGGTCATGCCCGCAGCGATTGTGCAATAATACAAGTAATAACAATAGGAATGAGAATAAGACATTTGTGCAATAATACAAGTAATAAGAATAAGACATAACAAGTATAATGTACATACAATTTACAAAAAGCATGGTAAGACATGCTAAGGTCCTGCGATAGTGCAATACACTGTTAGCTACGGATGAGGCACTGGGTCTTATGTACACTACTATACAATGCTATACTATACAGTCTACAGTTATACTATGTGTCCTTATGCTAACTTGCTATATCCATCTATTTACTATACAAGAACCACTCCCTATTTATTTTTTTAAGTGACCATTTCATTGTGTAAACTACATTTACATTTACATTTAGTCATTTAGCTGACGCTTTTATCCAAAGCGACTTACATGTTCTGTACGACAAGTCATCAGGAAGGGAACAACTCTATCAGCGTAGAAGGACTGGAGTATCTTCCCCGATACTCTGAACTTCCTTAACTGTCTCAGGTGGTAGAGGCGCTGCTTCACCTTTTTTACGACTGAGTCTATGTGTGTTGTCCATGTCAGATCCTCTGAGATGTGGACCCCCAGGTACTTAAAGCTGCTCACCCTGTCCACGGTAGCCCCGTTTATCCTCAGTGGTGTGTGTGTCTCTTGCTGTCTCCTCCTATAATCCACGATCAGCTCCTTGGTTTTACCAATGTTCAGGAGCAGGCTGTTGTCCTGGCACCAACGTTCCAGTACCTCAACCTCCTCCCGGTAGGCCTTCTCGTCGTTGTCCGAGATCAGCCCCACCACCACTGTGTCGTCTGCAAACTTCACTATGGAGTTGGAGCTGAACTTGGCCACACAGTCATGTGTGTAGAGTGAGTACAGCAGGGGGCTCAGAACACAGCCCTGGGGGGACCCGATACTCAGGGTGATGGTGTTGGAGGTCTGACCCCCCACCCTGACCGCCTGGGACCTTTCACTCAGAAAGTCCAGTACCCAGGCGCTCAGAGCGGAGCTCAGACCCAGCTCGATCAGCTTGTCCACCAGTCTGGTGGGGACTATGGTGTTGAACGCTGAGCTGTAGTCAATGAACAACAGTCTCACATAGCCCCCCTTCTGGCAGTAGAGGGTACTGCTGCCAGAGAGAACTAACAGGGACTGCTGACTCTTAACCACCAGAACTACAACGTATCAGGCCAGTTAGGGTACAGACCCTCGCCTGCACCTTGTGTATACTGTTTATTTTTCTTCATATTTTATTTATATTTTTATATATTTATTTATATTAAGAGTTAATTATATAATAAATTATATTTCAAAATTGTTTAAAGGGGAACTATTTTACTATTTCTTTCACTATTTGGGCACTTTTACACAATTCCTGTGAGTCTATGGAACACCTCTGTAATATATATATTTTTTTTTATTCATTGTTTTGTATTTCTAATCAAGTCCTCAAAAACAGCATTTTTCTACCTCAAGATTTCGAGCTGTTTTGAGCCTGGGCTGCAGGGCGGCTCCTAAACCACTGCGCAGCGTCGTCTTCGCCTGAACATTAACATGCAGCAGTGTCTCTCTGACATCACATATCAGCACATTTTCAAATGACTCAGTTCAGTGAGGGTGAATATTGTGAGAGGAGAATTGGAAGAATGCGCCAATATGAGAATTTTGAGACATAGATCATATTAATATAAGTTCACATAGCTAGGAAACAATGCTAAACACTCAAAAAGGCCATTTATAAGATAGTTCCCCTTTAATTCAATTTCTGTGTAAGTTAACAATAAGGGGAAAATAAACAAAACCCTCATTGAGTGCTTCATCATGCGGTTTTATTTGATTACAAAACAATAATTTTGATATAAATAAATATTCATAACAGTAATGAATGTACATTTACATTGAATACCCCCCTCCTGCACCTGTGAGACACAGCACATCCATTCAACAAAATAAACATAATTAAACGTTCATTTTAGCACCATTCCTCTCAAAAGCTAACGTGTAATGACTGTACAATCCCTTAACCCTTTCACTGCCACACGACAGCCGGTTAACCCTTTCACTGTGACAATACAGAAGGTTAGCCCTTTACTATCACACAACCGACGGCGATGCTCCATCATTAGCATCATTAGCTCCGCATTAATGATGCTAATGATGGAGCATCGCCGTCGGTCGTGTGATAGTAAAGGGCTAACCTTCTGTCGTGTGGCAGTGAAAGGGTTAAGCTGAATTTCCAATGAACACACAGATTTGACACAAAATATGAAGTAAAAAAAAACCTATAGTTATTCACAAAGTTAACACAAGGGAACACTTCATGTAAATGATGATACAATTCATAAAACATAATTAATTAAAAATAAGAAATAAGAAATAAAATCTCTGATTAAAGGCCCAGTCCGGAATCTGAGGCCAGCGGCCGCTGAGATCCTCCTTCCATTCAAACGACTTCTCCTTTTGAATCTCATTTTATTTCTGTTTATTTCACGAGGCTGACGATGTTTTGAACTAACAAATGAACTGTGCTGTCATCCGTTAGTTCTGCATTACAGGAAGATGGACAGATGGGATCATCATTTAATCAGCAAGTTCTTCTGTGCAATAATACCCACAACTGATATACACACACAAATTACATTATGGATTGGGGCTTTAAAAAACGCTGTTTGGCGGTGATGGACATTTCGCAACCCCAGCAGTCATGTGATAGATTTGGCAGAAGTGTGATGTCATTCGGCAGGTCGGACATCATTGGTCGTTGAAGCAGAAATCCTCCACGCTGTTGAGCTTGGTCCTCTGCAGCTCCTGGGCGCTCAGGGGCCGGTAGGTGAAGGACACTCGGTTGGTGAAGGACCCGCTGGACACCAGCCTGACCACCGTGTGGGCACAGCCGACCTGCACCCGGGCTGCCAGGGAGAGAGAGGACACTTTACACTTTCTGTTTCACCTGGGTTAACCCCAACCCTAACCCTTTCTGTTTCACATCTGTTGATACTATATCTATATCTGTACATACCTGTAGATACTATATCTATATCTGTACATACCTGTAGATACTATATCTATACCTGTACATATCTGTAGATACTATATCTATATCTGTACATACCTGTAGATACTATATCTATATCTGTACATACCTGTAGATACTATATCTATATCTGTACATATCTGTAGATACTATATCTATATCTGTACATACATGTAGATACTATATCTATATCTGTACAGTCCTGTAGATACTATATCTATATCTGTACATATCTGTAGATACTATATCTATATCTGTACATATCTGTAGATACTATATCTATACTGTACATACCTGTAGATACTATATCTATACTGTACATACCTGTAGATACTATATCTATACTGTACATACCTGTAGATACTATATCTATACTGTACATACCTGTAGATACTATATCTATACTGTACATATCTGTAGATACTATATCTATATCTGTACATACCTGTAGATACTATATCTATATCTTTACATACCTGTAGATACTATATCTATATCTGTACATACCTGTAGATACTATATCTATATCTGTACATACCTGTAGATACTATATCTATATCTGTACAGTCCTGTAGATACTATATCTATATCTGTACATACCTGTAGATACTATATCTATATCTGTACATACATGTAGATACTATATCTATATCTGTACATATCTGTAGATACTATATCTATACTGTACATACCTGTAGATACTATATCTATACTGTACATACCTGTAGATACTATATCTATATCTGTACATACCTGTAGATACTATATCTATATCTGTACATACCTGTAGATACTATATCTATATCTGTACATACCTGTAGATACTATATCTATATCTGTACATATCTGTAGATACTATATCTATATCTGTACATACCTGTAGATACTATATCTATATCTGTACATATCTGTAGATACTATATCTATATCTGTACATATCTGTAGATACTATATCTATACTGTACATACCTGTAGATACTATATCTATACTGTACATACATGTAGATACTATATCTATACTGTACATATCTGTAGATACTATATCTATATCTGTACATACCTGTAGATACTATATCTATATCTGTACATACCTGTAGATACTATATCTATATCTGTACATATCTGTAGATACTATATCTATATCTGTACATACCTGTAGATACTATATCTATATCTGTACATATCTGTAGATACTATATCTATATCTGTACATACCTGTAGATACTATATCTATATCTGTACATACCTGTAGATACTATATCTATATCTGTACATACCTGTAGATACTATATCTATATCTGTACATACCTGTAGATACTATATCTATATCTGTACATACATGTAGATACTATATCTATATCTGTACATATCTGTAGATACTATATCTATATCTGTACATATCTGTAGATACTATATCTATATCTGTACATACCTGTAGATACTATATCTATATCTGTACATACCTGTAGATACTATATCTATATCTGTACATACATGTAGATACTATATCTATATCTGTACATACATGTAGATACTATATCTATATCTGTACATACATGTAGATACTATATCTATATCTGTACATACCTGTAGATACTATATCTATATCTGTACATATCTGTAGATACTATATCTATATCTGTACATACATGTAGATACTATATCTATATCTGTACATACATGTAGATACTATATCTATACTGTACATACATGTAGATACTATATCTATATCTGTACATACCTGTAGATACTATATCTATATCTGTACATACATGTAGATACTATATCTATATCTGTACATATCTGTAGATACTATATCTATACTGTACATACATGTAGATACTATATCTATATCTGTACATACCTGTAGATACTATATCTATATCTGTACATATCTGTAGATACTATATCTATATCTGTACATATCTGTAGATACTATATCTATATCTGTACATACCTGTAGATACTATATCTATATCTGTACATACCTGTAGATACTATATCTATATCTG
Organism: Notolepis coatsorum; assembly: GCF_963971535.1. NCBI lineage: Eukaryota > Metazoa > Chordata > Actinopteri > Aulopiformes > Paralepididae > Notolepis > Notolepis coatsorum. The sequence goes on along the minus strand of NC_140175.1, from coordinate 1,411,136 downwards.
TACATACATGTAGATACTATATCTATATCTGTACATACATGTAGATACTATATCTATATCTGTACATACATGTAGATACTATATCTATACCTGTACATACCTGTAGATACTATATCTATATCTGTACATATCTGTAGATACTATATCTATATCTGTACATATCTTTAGATACTATATCTATATCTGTACATACCTGTAGATACTATATCTATATCTGTACATATCTGTAGATACTATATCTATATCTGTACATACCTGTAGATACTATATCTATATCTGTACATACCTGTAGATACTATATCTATATCTGTACATATCTGTAGATACTATATCTATACCTGTACATACATGTAGATACTATATCTATATCTGTACATACATGTAGATACTATATCTATATCTGTACATACATGTAGATACTATATCTATATCTGTACATACATGTAGATACTATATCTATATCTGTACATACATGTAGATACTATATCTATATCTGTACATATCTGTAGATACTATATCTATATCTGTACATATCTGTAGATACTATATCTATATCTGTACATATCTGTAGATACTATATCTATACTGTACATATCTGTAGATACTATATCTATATACACTACAGAAGGTTAACCCTTTCACTACCACACTACAGAAGGTTAACCCTTTCACTACCACACTATAGAAGGTTACCCCTATCACTACAGAAGGTTAACCCTTTCACAACCACACTACAGAAGGTTAACCCTTTCACTACCACACTAGAGAAGGTTAACCTTTCACTACCACACTACAGAAGGTTAACCCTTTCACTACAAAAAGTTAACCCTTGCAATACCACACTACAGACGGTTAACCCTTTCACTACCACATTACAGAAGGTTAACCTTTCACTACCACACTACAGAAGGTTAACCCTTTCACTACCACACTATAGAAGGTTAACCTTTCACTACCACACTACAGAAGGTTAACCTTTCACTACCACACTATAGAAGGTTAACCTTTCACTACCACACTACAGAAGGTTAACCCTTTCACTACCACACTATAGAAGGTTAACCCTATCACTACAGAAGGTTAACCCTTTCACAACCACACTACAGAAGGTTAACCCTTTCACTACCACACTACAGAAGGTTAACCTTTCACTACCACACTACAGAAGGTTAACCCTTTCACTACCACACTACAGAAGGTT
>NC_140175.1:1397435-1404935 GCF_963971535.1 Notolepis coatsorum | reverse complement strand
TTGAAAAAGTCCCTCCCCTGTATAGTCACCTTGATAAAGTCCCTCCCCTGTTATAGTCACCTTGATAAAGTCCTCCTCTGTTATAGTCACCTTGATAAAGTCCCTCCTCTGTTATAGTCACCTTGATAAGTCCCCTCCTCTGTTATAGTCACCTTGATAAAGTCCTCCCTGTTATAGTCACCTTGATAAGTCCCCTCCTCTGTTATAGTCACCTTGATAAAGTCCCTCCTCTGTTATAGTCACCTTGATAAAGTCCCCTCTCTGTTATAGTCACCTTGATAAAGTCCCCTCCCCTGTTATAGTCACCTGATAAAGTCCCCTCCCCTGTTATAGTCACCTTGATAAAGTCCCTCCTCTGTTATAGTCACCTTGATAAAGTCCCCTCCTCTGTTATAGTCACCTTGATAAAGTCCCTCCTCTGTATAGTCACCTTGATAAGTCCCTCCTCTGTTATAGTCACCTTGATAAAGTCCCCTCCTCTGTTATAGTCACCTTGATAAAGTCCCCTCCTCTGTTATAGTCCCTTGATAAAGTCCCCTCCTCTGTTATAGTCACCTTGATAAAGTCCCCTCTCTGTTATAGTCACCTTGATAAAGTCCCTCCCTCTGTTATAGTCACCTTGATAAAGTCCTCCTCTGTTATAGTCACCTTGATAAAGTCCCCTCCTCTGTTATAGTCACCTTGATAAAGTCCCCTCCTCTGTTATAGTCACCTTGATAAAGTCCCCTCCCTGTTATAGTCACCTTGATAAAGTCCCCTCCCCTGTTATAGTCACCTTGATAAAGTCCCCTCCCCTGTTATAGTCACCTTGATAAAGTCCCTCCCCTGTTATAGTCACCTTGATAAAGTCCCCTCCTCTGTTATAGTCACCTTGATAAAGTCCCCTCCTCTGTTATAGTCACCTGATAAAGTCCCTCCCTTGTTATAGTCACCTTGATAAAGTCCCCTCCCCTGTTATAGTCACCTTGATAAGTCCCCTCCCCTGTTATAGTCACCTTGATAAAGTCCCCTCCCTGTTATAGTCACCTTGATAAAGTCCTCCTCTGTTATAGTCACCTTGATAAAGTCCCCTCCTCTGTTATAGTCACCTTGATAAAGTCCCCTCCTCTGTTATAGTCACCTTGATAAAGTCCCCTCCTCTGTTATAGTCACCTTGATAAAGTCCTCCTCTGTTATAGTCACCTTGATAAAGTCCCCTCCCCTGTTATAGTCACCTTGATAAAGTCCCCTCCTCTGTTATAGTCACCTTGATAAAGTCCCCTCCTCTGTTATAGTCACCTTGATAAAGTCCCCTCTCTGTTATAGTCACCTTGATAAAGTCCCCTCCTCTGTTATAGTCACCTTGATAAAGTCCCTCCTCTGTTATAGTCTCTTGATAAAGTCCCTCCCCTGTTATAGTCACCTTGATAAAGTCCCCTCCTCTGTTATAGTCACCTTGATAAAGTCCCCTCCTCTGTTATAGTCACCTTGATAAAGTCCCTCCTCTGTTATAGTCACCTTGATAAAGTCCCCTCCCCTGTTATAGTCACCTTGATAAAGTCCCCTCCCTGTTATAGTCACCTTGATAAAGTCCCCTCCCTGTTATAGTCACCTTGATGAAGTCCCCTCCCTGTTATAGTCACCTTGATAAGTCCCCTCCTCTGTTATAGTCACCTTGATAAAGTCCCCTCCCCTGTTATAGTCACCTTGATAAAGTCCCCTCCTCTGTTATAGTCACCTTGATAAAGTCCCTCCCCTGTTATAGTCACCTTGATAAAGTCCCCTCCCCTGTTATAGTCACCTTGATAAAGTCCCCTCCCCTGTTATAGTCACCTTGATAAAGTCCCCTCCTCTGTTATAGTCACCTTGATAAAGTCCCTCCTCTGTTATAGTCACCTTGATAAAGTCCCCTCCTCTGTTATAGTCACCTTGATAAAGTCCCTCCCCTGTTATAGTCACCTTGATAAAGTCCCCTCCTCTGTTATAGTCACCTTGATAAAGTCCCCTCCCCTGTTATAGTCACCTTGATAAAGTCCCCTCCTCTGTTATAGTCACCTTGATAAAGTCCCCTCCCCTGTTATAGTCACCTTGATAAAGTCCCCTCCTCTGTTATAGTCACCTTGATAAAGTCCCCTCCCTGTTATAGTCACCTTGATAAAGTCCCCTCCTCTGTTATAGTCACCTTGATAAAGTCCCCTCCTCTGTTATAGTCACCTTGATAAAGTCCCCTCCCTGTTATAGTCACCTTGATAAAGTCCCCTCCCCTGTTATAGTCACCTTGATAAAGTCCCTCCTCTGTTATAGTCACCTTGATAAAGTCCCCTCCCCTGTTATAGTCACCTTGATAAAGTCCCCTCCTCTGTTATAGTCACCTTGATAAAGTCCCCTCCTCTGTTATAGTCACCTTGATAAAGTCCCCTCCTCTGTTATAGTCACCTTGATAAAGTCCCCTCCTCTGTTATAGCCACCTTGATAAAGTCCCCTCCTCTGTTATAGTCACCTTGATAAAGTCCCTCCTCTGTTATAGTCACCTTGATAAAGTCCCCTCCTCTGTTATAGTCACCTTGATAAAGTCCCCTCCCTCTGTTATAGTCACCTTGATAAAGTCCCCTCCTCTGTTATAGTCACCTTGATAAAGTCCCCTCCTCTGTTATAGTCACCTGATAAAGTCCCCTCCCCTGTTATAGTCACCTTGATAAAGTCCCCTCCCCTGTTATAGTCACCTTGATAAAGTCCCCTCCTCTGTTATAGTCACCTTGATAAAGTCCCCTCCCCTGTTATAGTCACCTTGATAAAGTCCCCTCCCCTGTTATAGTCACCTTGATAAAGTCCCCTCCTCTGTTATAGTCACCTTGATAAAGTCCCTCCTCTGTTATAGTCACCTTGATAAAGTCCCTCCTCTGTTATAGTCACCTTGATAAAGTCCCCTCCCCTGTTATAGTCACCTTGATAAAGTCCCCTCCTCTGTTATAGTCACCTTGATAAAGTCCCCTCCTCTGTTATAGTCACCTTGATAAAGTCCCCTCCCCTGTTATAGTCACCTTGATAAAGTCCCCTCCCCTGTTATAGTCACCTGATAAAGTCCCCTCCCCTGTTATAGTCACCTTGATAAAGTCCCCTCCTCTGTTATAGTCACCTTGATAAAGTCCCCTCCTCTGTTATAGTCACCTTGATAAAGTCCCCTCCCTGTTATAGTCACCTTGATAAAGTCCCCTCCCCTGTTATAGTCACCTTGATAAAGTCCCCTCCTCTGTTATAGTCACCTTGATAAAGTCCCCTCCTCTGTTATAGTCACCTTGATAAAGTCCCCTCCTCTGTTATAGTCACCTTGATAAAGTCCCCTCCTCTGTTATAGTCACCTTGATAAAGTCCCCTCCTCTGTTATAGTCACCTTGATAAAGTCCCTCCCCTGTTATAGTCACCTTGATAAAGTCCCCTCCTTGTTATAGTCACCTTGATAAAGTCCCTCCCCTGTTATAGTCACCTTGATAAAGTCCCCTCCCCTGTTATAGTCACCTTGATAAAGTCCCTCCTCTGTTATAGTCACCTTGATAAAGTCCCCTCCTCTGTTATAGTCACCTTGATAAAGTCCCCTCCTCTGTTATAGTCACCTTGATAAGTCCCTCCTCTGTTATAGTCACCTTGATAAAGTCCCCTCCTCTGTTATAGTCACCTTGATAAAGTCCCCTCCTCTGTTATAGTCACCTTGATAAAGTCCCCTCCCCTGTTATAGTCACCTTGATAAAGCCCCTCCCCTGTTATAGTCACCTTGATAAAGCCCCTCCCCTGTTATAGTCACCTTGATAAAGTCCCCTCCTCTGTTATAGTCACCTTGATAAAGTCCCCTCCCCTGTTATAGTCACCTTGATAAAGTCCCCTCCCCTGTTATAGTCACCTTGATAAAGTCCCTCCTCTGTTATAGTCACCTTGATAAAGTCCCCTCCTCTGTTATAGTCACCTTGATAAAGTCCCCTCCTCTGTTATAGTCACCTTGATAAAGTCCCCTCCCCTGTTATAGTCACCTTGATAAAGTCCCTCCCTGTTATAGTCACCTTGATAAAGTCCCCTCCTCTGTTATAGTCACCTTGATAAGTCCCCTCCCCTGTTATAGTCACCTTGATAAAGTCCCCTCCCCTGTTATAGTCACCTTGATAAAGTCCCCTCCTCTGTTATAGTCACCTTGATAAAGTCCCCTCCCCTGTTATAGTCACCTTGATAAAGTCCCCTCCTCTGTTATAGTCACCTTGATAAAGTCCCCTCCCCTGTTATAGTCACCTTGATAAAGGCCCCTCCTCTGTTATAGTCACCTTGATAAAGTCCCCTCCTCTGTTATAGTCACTTGATAAAGTCCCCTCCTCTGTTATAGTCACCTTGATAAAGTCCCCTCCTCTGTTATAGTCACCTTGATAAAGTCCCCTCCCCTGTTATAGTCACCTTGATAAAGTCCCCTCCCCTGTTATAGTCACCTTGATAAAGTCCCCTCCTCTGTTATAGTCACCTTGATAAAGTCCCCTCCTCTGTTATAGTCACCTTGATAAAGTCCCCTCCCCTGTTATAGTCACCTTGATAAAGTCCCCTCCTCTGTTATAGTCACCTTGATAAAGTCCCCTCCTCTGTTATAGTCACCTTGATAAAGTCCCCTCCTCTGTTATAGTCACCTTGATAAAGTCCCCTCCCCTGTTATAGTCACCTTGATAAAGTCCCTCCCCTGTTATAGTCACCTTGATAAAGTCCCCTCCTCTGTATAGTCACCTTGATAAAGTCCCCTCCCTGTTATAGTCACCTTGATAAAGTCCCCCCTCTGTTATAGTCACCTTGATAAAGTCCCCTCCTCTGTTATAGTCACCTTGATAAAGTCCCCTCCCCTGTTATAGTCACCTTGATAAAGTCCCCTCCTCTGTTATAGTCACCTTGATAAAGTCCCCTCCTCTGTTATAGTCACCTTGATAAAGTCCCTCCCCTGTTATAGTCACCTTGATAAAGTCCCCTCCCCTGTTATAGTCACCTTGATAAAGTCCCCTCCCCTGTTATAGTCACCTTGATAAAGTCCCCTCCTCTGTTATAGTCACCTTGATAAAGTCCCCTCCTCTGTTATAGTCACCTTGATAAAGTCCCTCCCTGTTATAGTCACCTTGATAAAGTCCCTCCCTGTTATAGTCACCTTGATAAAGTCTCCTCCCCTGTTATAGTCACCTTGATAAAGTCCCTCCTCTGTTATAGTCACCTTGATAAAGTCCCCTCCTCTGTTTATAGTCACCTTGATAAAGTCCCCTCCTCTGTTATAGTCACCTTGATAAAGTCCCCTCCTCTGTTATAGTCACCTTGATAAAGTCCCCTCCTCTGTTATAGTCACCTTGATAAAGTCCCCTCCCCTGTTATAGTCACCTTGATAAAGTCCCCTCCTCTGTTATAGTCACCTTGATAAAGTCCCCTCCCCTGTTATAGTCACCTTGATAAGTCCCCTCCCCTGTTATAGTCACCTTGATAAAGTCCCCTCCTCTGTTATAGTCACCTTGATAAAGTCCCCTCCTCTGTTATAGTCACCTTGATAAAGTCCCTCCTCTGTTATAGTCACTTGATAAAGTCCCCTCCTCTGTTATAGTCACCTTGATAAAGTCCCTCCTCTGTTATAGTCACCTTGATAAAGTCCCCTCCCCTGTTATAGTCACCTTGATAAAGTCCCCTCCCCTGTTATAGTCACCTTGATAAAGTCCCCTCCTCTGTTATAGTCACCTTGATAAAGTCCCCTCCTCTGTTATAGTCACCTGATAAGTCCCCTCCTCTGTTATAGTCACCTTGATAAAGTCCCCTCCCCTGTTATAGTCACCTTGATAAAGTCCCTCCTCTGTATAGTCACCTTGATAAAGTCCCCTCCCCTGTTATAGTCACCTTGATAAAGTCCCCTCCTCTGTTATAGTCACCTTGATAAAGTCCCCTCCTCTGTTATAGTCACCTTGATAAAGTCCCCTCCCCTGTTATAGTCACCTTGATAAAGTCCCCTCCCCTGTTATAGTCACCTTGATAAAGTCCCCTCCCCTGTTATAGTCACCTTGATAAAGTCTCCTCCCTGTTATAGTCACCTTGATAAAGTCCCCTCCCCTGTTATAGTCACCTTGATAAAGTCCCCTCCTCTGTTATAGTCACCTTGATAAAGTCCCCTCCTCTGTTATAGTCACCTTGATAAAGTCCCCTCCTCTGTTATAGTCACCTTGATAAAGTCCCCTCCCTGTTATAGTCACCTTGATAAAGTCCCCTCCCTCTGTTATAGTCACCTTGATAAAGTCCCTCCTCTGTTATAGTCACCTTGATAAAGTCCCCTCCTCTGTTATAGTCACCTTGATAAAGTCCTCCTCTGTTATAGTCACCTTGATAAAGTCCCCTCCTCTGTTATAGTCACCTTGATAAAGTCCCTCCTCTGTTATAGTCACCTTGATAAAGTCCCCTCCTCTGTTATAGTCACCTTGATAAAGTCCCCTCCCCTGTTATAGTCACCTTGATAAAGTCCCTCCCCTGTTATAGTCACCTTGATAAAGTCCCCTCCCTCTGTTATAGTCACCTTGATAAAGTCCCCTCCTCTGTTATAGTCACCTTGATAAAGTCCCCTCCTCTGTTATAGTCACCTTGATAAAGTCCCCTCCCCTGTTATAGTCACCTTGATAAAGTCCCCTCCCTGTTATAGTCACCTTGATAAAGTCCCCTCCCCTGTTATAGTCACCTTGATAAAGTCCCCTCCTCTGTTATAGTCACCTTGATAAAGTCCCCCTCCCTGTTATAGTCACCTTGATAAAGTCCCCTCCTCCTGTATAGTCACCTTGATAAAGTCCCCTCCCCTGTTATAGTCACCTTGATAAAGTCCCTTCCTCTGTTATAGTCACCTTGATAAAGTCCCCTCCCCTGTTATAGTCACCTTGATAAAGTCCCCTCCCTGTTATAGTCACCTTGATAAAGTCCCCTCCTCTGTTATAGTCACCTTGATAAAGGCCCCTCCTCTGTTATAGTCACCTTGATAAAGTCCCCTCCTCTGTTATAGTCACCTTGATAAAGTCCCCTCCCCTGTTATAGTCACCTTGATAAAGTCCCCTCCTCTGTTATAGTCACCTTGATAAAGTCCCCTCCTCTGTTATAGTCACCTTGATAAAGTCCCTCCTCTGTTATAGTCACCTTGATAAAGTCCCCTCCTCTGTTATAGTCACCTTGATAAAGTCCCTCCTCTGTTATAGTCACCTTGATAAAGTCCCCTCCTCTGTTATAGTCACCTTGATAAAGTCCCCTCCTCTGTTATAGTCCCTTGATAAAGTCCCCTCCCCTGTTATAGTCACCTTGATAAAGTCCCCTCCTCTGTTATAGTCACCTTGATAAAGTCCCCTCCTCTGTTATAGTCACCTTGATAAAGTCCCTCCTCTGTTATAGTCACCTTGATAAAGTCCCCTCCTCTGTTATAGTCACCTTGATAAAGTCCCCTCCTCTGTTATAGTCACCTTGATAAAGTCCCCTCCTCTGTTATAGTCACCTTGATAAAGT
>NC_140175.1:1324125-1394735 GCF_963971535.1 Notolepis coatsorum | reverse complement strand
CGGCGAGGACCATCCCTCAATGTGACTGGGGAGGAAACACGGGCCCTAATTAAAGGTTCCTATTCATAAATATATGCCTCAAACCAACCACGCACCCAACCAACTCTGTGCACACTAAGTCATTTTAATGTCAGAAAAAGCACCTCTTAACAGCGATTTCTCCCTTTGTGTACTACAGCTACACCAGCAGCGGTGCTGTCTCTTAAACAGTACTGTATATTTGTGTATCTTGTATGTCATAAATGTCTGGATGTAACAGTACTGTATATCTGTATGTCGTGTATAAATGTCATGATGAATTGAAAATGGGGGACCCTGATGTAAACAATATGGAAGTCTTTCTCTGGTCTGCATCCCCTTAACGCATCCCCTCACGTTTAAATGGATCATCGGACTAGATGGCTAACTGTATAAGATAACCTTGTGATACGGCTTCTCTTGCAGACGATACTCAGAATAGGCTCAACCATTTCTCAATTACAAAATAACTGTCTCAAAAGGTTCTGTGTTGGAGCCCTATTAGAGCTTTAAAACACAGTCTTGATGTGCCATCCTTGTTGATAACATGCGTATTAAACATACCCCCTTTTCACTGTAGGGAATGGAATTAGGTGGGAAACGCAAACGTGTAACAGATTACAGCGGTGCTGATGTTGGCACGTGGGGAAAATAAAGTAATCACGGACGGGAACAGTCGACCATTACCTTCGTCCCCGGATCGCCGATAAGCATTTTTCATTGCTATATAAGCGGGACAAAACAGGACAAAGCATGTATCTACAAGTGGTCAATTACCACGTCCCACATAATTGGTAATAATAAACCTTTTTCATTTTGGGGCGTTATATATTTTAAGAGGAGAATGTTGACTGATACTGTTGCCGTTTGTCTGAATGTTTATTTTTCCATGGCGTTCTGGAAAAAGTAGGGGTTGAATCGAGCCAAAGACAAACATCTCGCCGCCACCTCCCCTTCCTCCTTAATGGCTGAAAAATGCTAATTGGAGCGCTTGTGTCAGGGAAAACAAGAAGAGGGGGGGCGGGGGGTGGGGGGGCGTGTGCGTGTCACTGGGCTGGTATTTGGAAATGTGAAATATGTCACTTAATTCGGTTAGAGCAAGAAAAAGGGATTTTGTGTGTGTGTGTGTGCGTGTGTGTGTGTGTGTGTGTGTGTGTGTGTGTGTGTGTGTGTTTTAACTAAGGTTGCTCTGAAAGACAGGAAGTATTTTCTGAATCACGTCTGTTTACAGGCACACACACAAAGTGTTTGTTTGTTTGTTTGTGTGTGTGTGTGTGTGTGTGTGTGTGTGTGTGTGTGTGTGTGTGTGTGTGTGTGTGTGTGTGTGTGTGTGTGTGTGTGTGTGTGTGTGTGTGTGTGTGTGTGTGTGTGTGTGTGTGTGTGTGTGTGTGTGTGTGTGTGTGTGTGTGTGTGTGTGTGTGTGTGTGTGTGTGTGTGTGTGTGTGTGTTAGAGAGAGAGAGCAGATGCCTGCAGTTTAGATTACATTACTGTACATTACTGTACATTATTACATTAGAGTAGATTCAGATGTATTGTCATCATGCAGCACAAGTACAGTACGATGAAGAGAAGTGTGGCGTCCGACCAGAGAGACGACGTAACAGTAAAGTGCAACAGTAATATACAACATACAGGAGATTAAACTGGGTATAAAATATATAACTACCTAAACGGACAGCGTATAACGTATGAAGTATATCACGCCATACGTACCTTGTGCATACTGCACCTGTGTACAGTATCTATACTGTATACTTACTTCATCAGAGCATATATTTAGATTATAGCGTCTATTGTAACTATATTTATTGTAGTGCAAATATAACTGAGAGGGCATACAGACACTGCACCTTGATTTACACTGCCTATACTTGCTCATATGCACATACGCAGAGTTAATTATATTGTTTATTTGTTTATTGCTATTTGCACTTACAAACATACATTCTGGAATAAAATAAGTAAAAGAAGAACAGTTAAAACGTGCAGGAAAGGTCAAAAAGCCCAAGGGCTTATAAGCGATCTTAAACCTATCTAGGATAACTACACAAAGAAAGATCTATGGGGACGGCGGAGAAGCGAAACGTCTCACTGGAGGAACTCGAGAGGGAACAGCAGTAGAGTTGGTGGTGACAAAACGACCCGACACTGAATGTTCTGCAAACCGTGTATAAGAGTCCTCCCGACGAGCTGATTGGAAACTCCTCTCAGGTGCGTGATGGTAATTGACGCTGAGATGCGCGCAGTGCTGGGCCAGCCAACACATTATTTATGTCAAACCACTTTTTCAGTGATCTCAGTTCCTTCTCCACTACATTCAGGAGCTGTTCCAAATTGTTTCCAGAGCAATACAAACGTGTGTCGTCGGCAAACAATACATATTTTAATAGTTTAGACACATCACAGACATCATTTATATACATGATAAATAGTATTGGACCCAGCACAGAGCCCTGTGGAACTCCACACGTAACCTTTAACAAGTCTGAATCGACATTTTTGTAACCGGCTCTGCATTGTGTTTGTTTCGATTCGACCCCTGTTAAACGATCGCCCTGAGTGGGAGTTGAACCCCGGTCTCCCGCGCCGCGGGCGGCATCACAGACCACTGTACCAAGAGGTGAATTCACTTCTAAGTACTGGGTCTGGATGCGTGAATATTTTAGGCAACCAACTTGTGTTTAGCGCTTCTCTGATTGGCCACTACGCCCATGTGACCGCGGCAGCGCGAGAGAGCTGCAGCGCGGAAATAGGCTGTCTATTGCCATTCTCTAAGACAAACTCTAACCTTAACCAGCTCCGAAACAGCGCCTAAACTTAACCCTTCTAACCTTAACCAACTCCGAAACAATGCTTAAACTTAACATGCCTAAACTTAACCGGCGAAAGAATGCATGTTAAAAAAAAAATAAAAAAAATTGAAGGGAATTGAACTTGTCACCAACGGACCGCAGGATCCACAGCAAGGCAGCGCTACCAGTTGAGCTAGTTGTCGATTAATTAATTTAAAAGAGGGGGGATTACTGCTACATAATGCCGCTCCGCTCTGCTGCTGCCACGTCGCCGCGGGGGCGTGGCTAGATGCAAGTTGGGCGTGGCTAGACACAAGTTGGTTGCCTTTAATATTTAGGCGGTCTGGATGCCTCTGGGGAGTGAGTTTACTTGCAGTACCGCTTAACGTCCACAGTCACTTCACAATACAAGTCCCTTGTGACTGTGGATAGACATGCGGTACCTCCTTTACATACATACTGATGTCTGTCTTCAAGGTAGCTTATTAGCCATGAGTGTGCAATTCCTCTGATACCATACCTCTCCATTTTTTTTAGAAGCAATCCATGGTCAATGGTGTTGGTTTTGATAGTCTATCAGTGAGCTGGATGCAATCCTACCTTGAGGGGAGGGAACAGATGGTGGAGGTAAACGGTAACGCCCTACCTAAAGCTGTAAAGGAATGTGAATCACTACCCACTTTCAAAACCACTCTCAAAGAACACCTACAGGAGACTGCAATTCGAAACTGGACCCTGTAAATGTCCTAACCCAACCCCCTCCAATGTACAGTAAATTACCTAGTATGGTTGTCAATATTCCAATGCACAGTTTTGCTTGTACAGTTGTACAGTGTTCCTCCTCTAAACTGGTGGCTGCTCAGTAGATTATGTTTGTCTATGAAATTGTTGAGTCTTTGCACAAACAGTTTTTCGATGATTTTGGAGAATTGTGATAAAAGAAAGCAGCCATTTATATCAGCAATTTCATACATATAGACACAATGAATAAGAACAAACTATACAAAATCAGCTAAGACAGTTACAAGTCGACACACAGTGGTCGGAGATCATACTTTTAAACGCAGCAAGAGAAGGAAGAACCTTCAGCTTCAGAGTCAGTCGGAGGGCGTTCCAGGTGTTGGAAGAACCTTCAGCTTCAGAGTCAGTCGGAGGGCGTTCCAGGTGTTGGAAGAACCTTCAGCTTCAGAGTCAGTCGGAGGACGTTCCAGGTGTTGGAAGAACCTTCAGCTTCAGAGTCAGTCGGAGGACGTTCCAGGTGTTGGAAGAACCTTCAGCTTCAGAGTCAGCTGGAGGGCGTTCCAGGTGTTGGAAGAACCTTCAGCTTCAGAGTCAGTCGGAGGACGTTCCAGGTGTTGGAAGAACCTTCAGCTTCAGAGTCAGTCGGAGGGCGTTCCAGGTGTTGGAAGAACCTTCAGCTTCAGAGTCAGTCGGAGGGCGTTCCAGGTGTTGGAAGAACCTTCAGCTTCAGAGTCAGTCGGAGGACGTTCCAGGTGTTGGAAGAACCTTCAGCTTCAGAGTCAGTCGGAGGACGTTCCAGGTGTTGGAAGAACCTTCAGCTTCAGAGTCAGTCGGAGGGCGTTCCAGGTGTTGGAAGAACCTTCAGCTTCAGAGTCAGTCGGAGGGCATTCCAGGTGTTGGAAAAACCTTCAGCTTCAGAGTCAGTCGGAGGGCGTTCCAGGTGTTGGAAGAACCTTCAGCTTCAGAGTCAGTCGGAGGGCGTTCCAGGTGTTGGAAGAACCTTCAGCTTCAGAGTCAGTCGGAGGGCGCTCCAGGTGTTGGAAGAACCTTCAGCTTCAGAGTCAGTCGGAGGGCGATCCAGGTGTTGGAAGAACCTTCAGCTTCAGAGTCAGTCGGAGGACGTTCCAGGTGTTGGAAGAACCTTCAGCTTCAGAGTCAGTCGGAGGACGTTCCAGGTGTTGGAAGAACCTTCAGCTTCAGAGTCAGTCGGAGGGCGTTCCAGGTGTTGGAAGAACCTTCAGCTTCAGAGTCAGTCGGAGGGCGTTCCAGGTGTTGGAAGAACCTTCAGCTTCAGAGTCAGTCGGAGGGCGTTCCAGGTGTTGGAAGAACCTTCAGCTTCAGAGTCAGTCGGAGGACGTTCCAGGTATTGGAAGAACCTTCAGCTTCAGAGTCAGTCGGAGGACGTTCCAGGTGTTGGAAGAACCTTCAGCTTCAGAGTCAGTCGGAGGGCGTTCCAGGTGTTGGAAGAACCTTCAGCTTCAGAGTCAGTCGGAGGGCGTTCCAGGTGTTGGAAGAACCTTCAGCTTCAGAGTCAGTCGGAGGGCGTTCCAGGTGTTGGAAGAACCTTCAGAGTCAGTCGGAGGACGTTCCAGGTGTTGTAAGAACCTTCAGCTTCAGAGTCAGTCGGAGGGCGTTCCAGGTGTTGGAAGAACCTTCAGCTTCAGAGTCAGTCAGAGGACGTTCCAGGTGTTGGAAGAACCTTCAGCTTCAGAGTCAGCTGGAGGGCGTTCCAGGTGTTGGAAGAACCTTCAGCTTCAGAGTCAGTCGGAGGACGTTCCAGGTGTTGGAAGAACCTTCAGCTTCAGAGTCAGTCGGAGGGCGTTCCAGGTGTTGGAAGAACCTTCAGCTTCAGAGTCAGTCGGAGGACGTTCCAGGTGTTGGAAGAACCTTCAGCTTCAGAGTCAGTCGGAGGACGTTCCAGGTGTTGGAAGAACCTTCAGCTTCAGAGTCAGTCGGAGGGCGTTCCAGGTGTTGGAAGAACCTTCAGCTTCAGAGTCAGTCAGAGGGCGTTCCAGGTGTTGGAAGAACCTTCAGCTTCAGAGTCAGTCGGAGGGCGTTCCAGGTGTTGGAAGAACCTTCAGCTTCAGAGTCAGTCAGAGGGCGCTCCAGGTGTTGGAAGAACCTTCAGCTTCAGAGTCAGTCAGAGGGCGTTCCAGGTGTTGGAAGAACCTTCAGCTTCAGAGTCAGTCGGAGGGCGTTTCAGGTGTTGGAAGAACCTTCAGCTTCAGAGTCAGTCGGAGGGCGTTCCAGGTGTTGGAAGAACCTTCAGCTTCAGAGTCAGTCGGAGGACATTCCAGGTATTGGAAGAACCTTCAGCTTCAGAGTCAGTCGGAGGACGTTCCAGGTGTTGGAAGAACCTTCAGCTTCAGAGTCAGTCGGAGGGCGTTCCAGGTGTTGGAAGAACCTTCAGCTTCAGAGTCAGTCGGAGGGCGTTCCAGGTGTTGGAAGAACCTTCAGCTTCAGAGTCAGTCAGAGGGCGTTCCAGGTGTTGGAAGAACCTTCAGCTTCAGAGTCAGTCGGAGGACGTTCCAGGTGTTGGAAGAACCTTCAGCTTCAGAGTCAGTCGGAGGACGTTCCAGGTGTTGGAAGAACCTTCAGCTTCAGAGTCAGTCGGAGGGCGTTCCAGGTGTTGGAAGAACCTTCAGCTTCAGAGTCAGTCAGAGGGCGTTCCAGGTGTTGGAAGAACCTTCAGCTTCAGAGTCAGTCGGAGGGCGTTCCAGGTGTTGGAAGAACCTTCAGCTTCAGAGTCAGTCAGAGGGCGCTCCAGGTGTTGGAAGAACCTTCAGCTTCAGAGTCAGTCAGAGGGCGTTCCAGGTGTTGGAAGAACCTTCAGCTTCAGAGTCAGTCGGAGGGCGTTCCAGGTGTTGGAAGAACCTTCAGCTTCAGAGTCAGTCGGAGGGCGTTTCAGGTGTTGGAAGAACCTTCAGCTTCAGAGTCAGTCGGAGGGCGTTCCAGGTGTTGGAAGAACCTTCAGCTTCAGAGTCAGTCGGAGGACGTTCCAGGTATTGGAAGAACCTTCAGCTTCAGAGTCAGTCGGAGGACGTTCCAGGTGTTGGAAGAACCTTCAGCTTCAGAGTCAGTCGGAGGGCGTTCCAGGTGTTGGAAGAACCTTCAGCTTCAGAGTCAGTCGGAGGGCGTTCCAGGTGTTGGAAGAACCTTCAGCTTCAGAGTCAGTCGGAGGGCGTTCCAGGTGTTGGAAGAACCTTCAGAGTCAGTCGGAGGACGTTCCAGGTGTTGGAAGAACCTTCAGCTTCAGAGTCAGTCGGAGGGCGTTCCAGGTGTTGGAAGAACCTTCAGCTTCAGAGTCAGTCAGAGGGCGTTCCAGGTGTTGGAAGAACCTTCAGCTTCAGAGTCAGTCGGAGGACGTTCCAGGTGTTGGAAGAACCTTCAGCTTCAGAGTCAGTCGGAGGACGTTCCAGGTGTTGGAAGAACCTTCAGCTTCAGAGTCAGTCGGAGGGCGTTCCAGGTGTTGGAAGAACCTTCAGCTTCAGAGTCAGTCAGAGGGCGTTCCAGGTGTTGGAAGAACCTTCAGCTTCAGAGTCAGTCGGAGGGCGTTCCAGGTGTTGGAAGAACCTTCAGCTTCAGAGTCAGTCAGAGGGCGCTCCAGGTGTTGGAAGAACCTTCAGCTTCAGAGTCAGTCAGAGGGCGTTCCAGGTGTTGGAAGAACCTTCAGCTTCAGAGTCAGTCGGAGGGCGTTCCAGGTGTTGGAAGAACCTTCAGCTTCAGAGTCAGTCGGAGGACGTTCCAGGTATTGGAAGAACCTTCAGCTTCAGAGTCAGTCGGAGGACGTTCCAGGTGTTGGAAGAACCTTCAGCTTCAGAGTCAGTCGGAGGGCGTTCCAGGTGTTGGAAGAACCTTCAGCTTCACAGTCAGTCGGAGGGCGTTCCAGGTGTTGGAAGAACCTTCAGCTTCAGAGTCAGTCGGAGGGCGTTCCAGGTGTTGGAAGAACCTTCAGAGTCAGTCGGAGGACGTTCCAGGTGTTGGAAGAACCTTCAGCTTCAGAGTCAGTCGGAGGGCGTTCCAGGTGTTGGAAGAACCTTCAGCTTCAGAGTCAGTCAGAGGACGTTCCAGGTGTTGGAAGAACCTTCAGCTTCAGAGTCAGCTGGAGGGCGTTCCAGGTGTTGGAAGAACCTTCAGCTTCAGAGTCAGTCGGAGGGCGTTTCAGGTGTTGGAAGAACCTTCAGCTTCAGAGTCAGTCGGAGGACGTTCCAGGTGTTGGAAGAACCTTCAGCTTCAGAGTCAGTCGGAGGACGTTCCAGGTGTTGGAAGAACCTTCAGCTTCAGAGTCAGTCGGAGGGCGTTCCAGGTGTTGGAAGAACCTTCAGCTTCAGAGTCAGTCAGAGGGCGTTCCAGGTGTTGGAAGAACCTTCAGCTTCAGAGTCAGTCGGAGGGCGTTCCAGGTGTTGGAAGAACCTTCAGCTTCAGAGTCAGTCAGAGGGCGCTCCAGGTGTTGGAAGAACCTTCAGCTTCAGAGTCAGTCAGAGGGCGTTCCAGGTGTTGGAAGAACCTTCAGCTTCAGAGTCAGTCGGAGGGCGTTTCAGGTGTTGGAAGAACCTTCAGCTTCAGAGTCAGTCGGAGGGCGTTCCAGGTGTTGGAAGAACCTTCAGCTTCAGAGTCAGTCGGAGGACATTCCAGGTATTGGAAGAACCTTCAGCTTCAGAGTCAGTCGGAGGACGTTCCAGGTGTTGGAAGAACCTTCAGCTTCAGAGTCAGTCGGAGGGCGTTCCAGGTGTTGGAAGAACCTTCAGCTTCAGAGTCAGTCGGAGGGCGTTCCAGGTGTTGGAAGAACCTTCAGCTTCAGAGTCAGTCAGAGGGCGTTCCAGGTGTTGGAAGAACCTTCAGCTTCAGAGTCAGTCGGAGGACGTTCCAGGTGTTGGAAGAACCTTCAGCTTCAGAGTCAGTCGGAGGACGTTCCAGGTGTTGGAAGAACCTTCAGCTTCAGAGTCAGTCGGAGGGCGTTCCAGGTGTTGGAAGAACCTTCAGCTTCAGAGTCAGTCAGAGGGCGTTCCAGGTGTTGGAAGAACCTTCAGCTTCAGAGTCAGTCGGAGGGCGTTCCAGGTGTTGGAAGAACCTTCAGCTTCAGAGTCAGTCAGAGGGCGCTCCAGGTGTTGGAAGAACCTTCAGCTTCAGAGTCAGTCAGAGGGCGTTCCAGGTGTTGGAAGAACCTTCAGCTTCAGAGTCAGTCGGAGGGCGTTCCAGGTGTTGGAAGAACCTTCAGCTTCAGAGTCAGTCGGAGGGCGTTTCAGGTGTTGGAAGAACCTTCAGCTTCAGAGTCAGTCGGAGGGCGTTCCAGGTGTTGGAAGAACCTTCAGCTTCAGAGTCAGTCGGAGGACGTTCCAGGTATTGGAAGAACCTTCAGCTTCAGAGTCAGTCGGAGGACGTTCCAGGTGTTGGAAGAACCTTCAGCTTCAGAGTCAGTCGGAGGGCGTTCCAGGTGTTGGAAGAACCTTCAGCTTCAGAGTCAGTCGGAGGGCGTTCCAGGTGTTGGAAGAACCTTCAGCTTCAGAGTCAGTCGGAGGGCGTTCCAGGTGTTGGAAGAACCTTCAGAGTCAGTCGGAGGACGTTCCAGGTGTTGGAAGAACCTTCAGCTTCAGAGTCAGTCGGAGGGCGTTCCAGGTGTTGGAAGAACCTTCAGCTTCAGAGTCAGTCAGAGGGCGTTCCAGGTGTTGGAAGAACCTTCAGCTTCAGAGTCAGTCGGAGGACGTTCCAGGTGTTGGAAGAACCTTCAGCTTCAGAGTCAGTCGGAGGACGTTCCAGGTGTTGGAAGAACCTTCAGCTTCAGAGTCAGTCGGAGGGCGTTCCAGGTGTTGGAAGAACCTTCAGCTTCAGAGTCAGTCAGAGGGCGTTCCAGGTGTTGGAAGAACCTTCAGCTTCAGAGTCAGTCGGAGGGCGTTCCAGGTGTTGGAAGAACCTTCAGCTTCAGAGTCAGTCAGAGGGCGCTCCAGGTGTTGGAAGAACCTTCAGCTTCAGAGTCAGTCAGAGGGCGTTCCAGGTGTTGGAAGAACCTTCAGCTTCAGAGTCAGTCGGAGGGCGTTCCAGGTGTTGGAAGAACCTTCAGCTTCAGAGTCAGTCGGAGGACGTTCCAGGTATTGGAAGAACCTTCAGCTTCAGAGTCAGTCGGAGGACGTTCCAGGTGTTGGAAGAACCTTCAGCTTCAGAGTCAGTCGGAGGGCGTTCCAGGTGTTGGAAGAACCTTCAGCTTCACAGTCAGTCGGAGGGCGTTCCAGGTGTTGGAAGAACCTTCAGCTTCAGAGTCAGTCGGAGGGCGTTCCAGGTGTTGGAAGAACCTTCAGAGTCAGTCGGAGGACGTTCCAGGTGTTGGAAGAACCTTCAGCTTCAGAGTCAGTCGGAGGGCGTTCCAGGTGTTGGAAGAACCTTCAGCTTCAGAGTCAGTCAGAGGACGTTCCAGGTGTTGGAAGAACCTTCAGCTTCAGAGTCAGCTGGAGGGCGTTCCAGGTGTTGGAAGAACCTTCAGCTTCAGAGTCAGTCGGAGGACGTTCCAGGTGTTGGAAGAACCTTCAGCTTCAGAGTCAGTCGGAGGACGTTCCAGGTGTTGGAAGAACCTTCAGCTTCAGAGTCAGTCGGAGGGCGTTCCAGGTGTTGGAAGAACCTTCAGCTTCAGAGTCAGTCGGAGGGCGTTCCAGGTGTTGGAAGAACCTTCAGCTTCAGAGTCAGTCGGAGGGCGTTCCAGGTGTTGGAAGAACCTTCAGCTTCAGAGTCAGTCGGAGGGCGTTCCAGGTGTTGGAAGAACCTTCAGCTTCAGAGTCAGTCGGAGGGCGTTCCAGGTGTTGGCAGAACCTTCAGCTTCAGAGTCAGTCGGAGGGCGTTCCAGGTGTTGGAAGAACCTTCAGCTTCAGAGTCAGTCGGAGGGCGTTCCAGGTGTTGGCAGAACCTTCAGCTTCAGAGTCAGTCGGAGGGCGTTCCAGGTGTTGGAAGAACCTTCAGCTTCAGAGTCAGTCGGAGGGCGTTCCAGGTGCTGGAAGCATCAAAGGAAAAAGCAGTTTTTTTCTAGTTCAGAGTAAACTGGATGAACCCTAAGAACCAAGCAGTCATTTATCATGTAGAATAGGTTCCAATATTCCATTCCTACAGTGTTGTGATGTAAGAGGGAGATTTACCTATAAGGGCGTTAAAAATAAACGAATACCAATGATAGTTACGCCTTTCAATCAGAAAGGTCGTCCAACCTTTTCATAAAGGACACAGTGGTGGATATCATATCTGTCATAAAGGACACAGTGTATCATATCTATCATAAAGGACACAGTGTATCATATCTATCATAAAGGACACAGTGTATCATATATATCATAAAGGACACAGTGTATCATACCTGTCATAAAGGACACAGTGTATCATATCTGTCATAAAGAACACAGTGTATCATATATATCATAAAGGACACAGTGTATCATATCTGTCATAAAGGACACAGTGTATCATATCTGTCATAAAGGAGACAGTGTATCATATCATAAAGGACACAGTGTATCATATATATCATAAAGGACACAGTGTATCATATATATCATAAAGGACACAGTGTATCATATCTGTCATAAAGGACACAGTGTATCATATCTGTCATAAAGAACACAGTGTATCATATCTGTCATAAAGGACACAGTGTATCATATCTGTCATAAAGAACACAGTGTATCATATATATCATAAAGGACACAGTGGCGGGTGCACCAGATAGCCGGTCCTCCTCACAGTGGGTGCACCAGATAGCCGGTCCTCCTCACAGTGGGTGCACCAGATAGCCGGTCCTCCTCACAGCGGGTGCACCAGATAGCCGGTCCTCCTCACAGCGGGTGCACCAGATAGCCGGTCCTCCTCACAGCGGGTGCACCAGATAGCCGGTCCTCCTCACAGCGGGTGCACCAGATAGCCGGTCCTCCTCACAGCGGGTGCACCAGATAGCCGGTCCTCCTCACAGCGGGTGCACCAGATAGCCGTCCTCCTCACAGCGTGTGCACCAGATAGCCGGTCCTCTTCACAGCGTGTGGTACACTGGAGCACAGAAATGCGTATGAGAAACAAGGAAACACGTTGCACATAGATCTACGTTTTGAACCTTTGACCCGCTTTATAGATTCAAACAAACAGGCGTCACTCATGCTGAAGACCTGCTCCCAGAACCCACCAGCGCTGCGGGGCGGCCGACTGACATTTTCATAACGGCTCTCTCTCCACGTGAGTCGTTCCATTTTAGGCCATAAATCCATTCATGACCTTTTTGTATTTCAAGAGACGAAAAGACCCATCAGTGTTTATTGCAGTCAGTATCAGAACGCAAATAATGACGTAGCGTAGCGTGAAGTGCAGTTCTTCACACGGTGACAGACCTCTACGGAGAGGAGGAGTGCGGTGGGCTTCTGGTACTGATGAACACCTGCCTCGGCTGCGTTCCAGCTGCTTCTAACCCTTTCACTGCCACACGACAGAAGGTTAACCCGGCCTTTACTATCACACAACCGACGGCGATGCTCCATCATTAGTGCAGCTTCTTATTAAGAAGGAAACCTTGGATCCCTCTGTTCTGGCTCATTTCAGGTGGATCTCTACATCGCCGTTCCTATCCAAGGTTTTAGAAGAAGTAGTTTTTATTCAGCTGCAGTATTTCCTGGTTGCCCCCAGGGCATTTACTGTACGGAAGATTCCAGTCTGGCTTTAAACTGTGCCATAGGGTTAGGTTTACACTGTGCCATAGGGTTAGGGTTACACTGTGCCATAGGGTTAGGGTTACACTGTGCCATAGGGTTAGGGTTACACTGTGCCATAGGGTTAGGTTTACACTGTGCCATAGGGTTAGGGTTACACTGTGCCATAGGGTTAGGTTTACACTGTGCCATAGGGTTAGGGTTACACTGTGCCATAGGGTTAGGTTTACACTGTGCCATAGAGTTAGGTTTACACTGTGCCATAGGGTTAGGGTTACACTGTGCTATAGGGTTAGGTTTAAACTGCGCCATAGCACCAAAACCGAGTTTTTAACCCTTTCACTGCCACACGACAGAAGGTTATCCCTTTACTATCACACAACCGACGGCGATGCTCCATCCGCGGAGCTAATGATGCTAATGATGGAGCATCGCCGTCGGTTGTGTGATAGTAAAGGGCTAACCTTCTGTATTGTCACAGTGAAAGGGTTAACCTTCTGTCGTGTGGCAGTGAAAGGGTTAATGATCTCAGGTAGCGCTGCTGTCCTGGTGCTTTGACCCTGTGGATCACAGGATCCTGTGATGGCGTCTAGCACAGTGTGTGGGCATCACAGCAGGCACTGTCCTGTTATGGTGTCAGTCCTACTGACTAGACTGATCTAATGTCGTTTGTGTTTGTGGTGTTTTTGTTTTTATTTTATTTGGTATATATTTGTATCTTGTATTTATTAGTTAAGTTTATATCTGTATTTATTATTTCTTATTGTTTTGTCATTATTATTATTATTATTATTATTATTATTATTATTATTATTATTATTATTGTTGTTACTGTTGATGTTGATATTGTGTTGTTGGTTGTTAAAACATTTAATTATAATAATAATAATTTGATAAAGAACAAAGATTATTATGTTTGGGCATGACCCATCCTGTTCCTCTTCCTCCTCCTCCTCCTCCACCTCCTCCTCCTCTTCCTCCTCCTCCTCCTCCTCCTCCTCCTCTCCCTCCTCCTCTTCCTCCTCCTCCTCCTCCTCCTCCTCCTCCTCCTCATCTCCCTCCTCCTCTTCCTCCTCCTCCTCTTCCTCCTCCTCCTCCTCCTCCTCCTCCTCCTCCTCCTCCTCCTCCTCCTCCTCCTCCTCCTCTCCCTCCTCCTCTTCCTCCTCCTCCTCCTCCTCCTCCTCCTCCCCTCCCCCCCTCCTCCTCCTCCTCTTCCTCATCCTCCTCTTCCTCCTCATCCTCCTCCTCCTCCTCCTGCTTCTCCTACTCTTCCTCCCCCTCCCCCCCTCCTCCTCCTCCTCCTCCTCCTCCTCTCCCTACTCCTCTTCCTCCTCCTCCTCCTCCCCCTCTCCCTCCTCCTCCTCCTCTCCCTCCTCCTCTTCCTCATCCTCCTCTTCCTCCTCCTCCTCCTCCTCCTCCTGCTTCTCCTACTCTTCCTCCTCCTCCTCCCCCCCTCCCCCCCTCCTCCTCCTCCTCCTCCTCTCCCTACTTCTCTTCCTCCTCCTCCTCCTCTTCCTCCTCCTCCTCCTCCTCCTCCTCCTCCTCCTCCTCCTCCTCCTCTTCCTCCTCCTCCTCCTCCTCCTCCTCCTCCTCCTCCTCTTCCTCCTCCTCCTCCTCCTCCTCCTACTCCAACCCCCCTTCCCCCTTCTCCTTCTCCTTCCTCTTTAGTTGTCTTCCCATGATGCATTGCATATGCCATGGTTGAAGCTGCCGTGTTAAATTAGCGTGGCTGATACGCTTTATAAATTGACGTAAATACATTTTAATATGTCACGTGTATCTACACTTATTGGGCCTCATTTATCGAGCAAGATACACAAATTATGAATATGCATGAGCCCATGACTCACACGCTCATATCCACCTAAAATTAGATTAGAACGAGTCCTTGGAAACAAGGGACATGATGCATATTTTGTGTTTTTTTTATTTTAGCATGGTATTTTATCAACGTTCAAACTTTTAACCGCATCAGGCAAAAATGGGGCCAGTTTTCTTTTCTTTCTTTTTACGATTACATACCGAAAGTAATTTGCGATTGATTATACTTTACACTTACAGCACTGGTCTCGTTTGAAAGGCAACATTCTGACGTTTCTTACACAATAATCACTCTGAGTGCTGATGGAATAGAGTAGCAGAGGTTTGAACACACTGACGTAACAGTTGTGTGCGCTCACATTTCTGTTTACTGGTTGTTTTAGGAGCTGGAAAACATAACGGTCTGTCGTTCAATATGTGAAAAAGATATGTATAACATCTGTAACATCTGTCCAGAGCCTGTTGTAACATCTGTAACATCTGTCCAGAGCCTGTTGTAACATCTGTAACATCTGTCCTGAGCCTGTTGTAACATCTGTCCTGAGCCTGTTGTAACATCTGTAACATCTGTCCTGAGCCTGTTGTAACATCTGTCCTGAGCCTGTTGTAACATCTGTCCTGAGCCTGTTGTAACATCTGTCCTGAGCCTGTTGTAACATCTGTCCAGAGCCTGTTGTAACATCTGTAACATCTGTCCTGAGCCTGTTGTAACATCTGTCCTGAGCCTGTTGTAACATCTGTCCAGAGCCTGTTGTAACATCTGTAACATCTGTCCTGAGCCTGTTGTAACATCTGTCCTGAGCCTGTTGTAACATCTGTCCAGAGCCTGTTGTAACATCTGTCCAGAGCCTGTTGTAACATCTGTCCTGAGCCTGTTGTAACATCTGTCCAGAGCCTGTTGTAACATCTGTCCAGAGCCTGTTGTAACATCTGTAACATCTGTCCTGAGCCTGTTGTAACATCTGTCCAGAGCCTGTTGTAACATCTGTAACATCTGTCCTGAGCCTGTTGTAACATCTGTCCAGAGCCTGTTGTAACATCTGTCCAGAGCCTGTTGTAACATCTGTAACATCTGTCCTGAGCCTGTTGTAACATCTGTCCTGAGCCTGTTGTAACATCTGTCCTGAGCCTGTTGTAACATCTGTCCTGAGCCTGTTGTAACATCTGTCCAGCCTGTTGTAACATCTGTCCTGAGCCTGTTGTAACATCTGTCCAGCCTGTTGTAACATCTGTCCTGAGCCTGTTGTAACATCAGTCCAGCCTGTTGTAACATCTGTCCTGAGCCTGTTGTAACATCTGTCCAGCCTGTTGTAACATCTGTCCTGAGCCTGTTGTAACATCTGTCCTGAGCCTGTTGTAACATCTGTAACATCTGTCCTGAGCCTGTTGTAACATCTGTCCTGAGCCTGTTGTAACATCTGTAACATCTGTCCTGAGCCTGTTGTAACATCTGTCCTGAGCCTGTTGTAACATCTGTAACATCTGTCCTGAGTCTGTTGTAACATCTGTCCTGAGCCTGTTGTAACATCTGTCCTGAGCCTGTTGTAACATCTGTCCTGAGCCTGTTGTAACATCTGTCCTGAGCCTGTTGTAACATCTGTCCTGAGCCTGTTGTAACATCTGTCCTGAGCCTGTTGTAACATCTGTCCTGAGCCTGTTGTAACATCTGTCCTGAGCCTGTTGTAACATCTGTCCTGAGCCTGTTGTAACATCTGTCCTGAGCCTGTTGTAACATCTGTCCAGTGGACGGCCATTTTGGAGGAGCCGGAATCTAACCGGAAACCTTCTGGATTACCAGACGAACTGCTCCACCTCCTGAGCCACATGCCCAGCGATGCGCGTCTCCTCTTCCTCTGAACCATGTGTTTCTAAACGCGTGTTCCACCTCCACACGCGTGTTCCACCTCCACACGCGTGTCACTGGGGGCCATGAAAGATGCAACACAGGAGCCTGCAGCATGTCGCCACCAGGGGGCCCCGTCCGTCTGTCCCCTCCTCTCCACGCTTCTATTCTGGGCTGACAGGGCTCCAGCTGCGACCCCCGACCCCGCCCTCTTCCACTGGGCCGTCTGACCTCTCTGTCATCATCGCCACGCCAACCGCATCATCAGCCTCCCTCCCTTCCCCCCCAGCCCCCCCCCCCCCCCCCCAGCCCCGCCCCCCCAGCCCCCCCCCCCCCCCCACCCCCCCATCACACATGTGACTAACGACATCCTGATCCACAAGTAAAAGATTAATGACACGCACACACACACACACACACACACACACCGACACACACCGACACACACACACACACACACACACACACCGACACACACACACACACACACACCATGACGTAGGCACTCTATACAGCATCATCACAGAGCCACATGTAACTCCTCTGTTAATGCACAAGTGTGTATCTGTGCACGTGTTCGCGCTCGTGTGTCTGTGTGTCTGTGTGACGTGTGTGTGTGCAGCTTGCGCACGTATGTGTATCCGCGCGTGCCTTTACACGCCTCCTACGCGCGCCTGTGTGAGACGGAACATCCAGCGCGTTAGAGGAGCAGACGAGGGACTTCCTTCCGGTTTGCGACGTTCTGGTGCGCAGCCACATGAAAGAGCTCCCGGTCAATGAATATCAAAAGAAAAGGAAGTAAAACAATTCAAAACGAAATAAAAAGTGAAGATTCGAGGACAAAAGAAAGAAGGAAGAATGAACACGAGGACAAAGGAAAGAAAAGCACAGATGAAGTAAATACACAGATGGAACAGACTCAACACGAGGCAATGATGCAACAGGTAGAACAAGCTAGCGGGACGCTGAATGTCAGTGCAGAGAAACTACAGGCTAACATACAAAGTAGCTTACAAGCTAACATAGAGGCTAACCAGGCCACCACGCAGATTGGATTAGGAGCAATGCGGAGTGTACAATGTAACACTGAAAAATCCAACGGAGGTGGCAATGAAGCGTCGGAGCTGTGGAGAAATAAAGAGAATTCAGAAAAAGAAGGGAGCCAGGAGGGGAGCCAGGAGGGGAGCCAGGTCCCGGCGGCGTGCGGGAGGCGGCGAGGGATGCGGCGCGGAGAGGATGGAGGGTGCCGGGAGGGGAAGGAGAGAGGCCTACGGTGACGCAGAGGATGGAGAGGGCGCGCAGGTGGACCAGAACCGAGAGACGAGGATGAGGAGAGGAGGACGGGAGGAGGAAAAGAGGGGACCTGAACCGATTCAAAGCAGATCAACTATGAAGAACGACAAATGGACACGAGAAAGGGGCATGAAGGGACACGGTGATCCAAGGAAAGATACAAGACACAATGTGGAAGAGTAACCAATACAAACATACACACGGGGGACCTGGGGATGAGAATAGATGCAACAGAGGAAAGATAATTGAACAGTTACCCCAAGAAGTATAAAACTATAACACCAGAATTTAGAATAATTAACACTATGATTTACAATACACACGCTATAGACAAACGAGTTGAAATGTATTTAAAAAGCGACACGCTGATTAGGAAACATATTGGGGAATAATACACGATGGACTGGTATGAAGGAACTACAGGATTACACGTGACACACAATACAAATGAACATGAGCATAAGAGGGACAAATTCAGAACATTGACCGGGAGCTCTGAGGCCGTCCCCACTGTACAAGCTACTGCACCTTGACACTAAGTGGGAGTGGAGTGGAGAGCAGCAGAGAGCTTTTAAGGAAGTGAAAGAGCTGCTCCAGTCTGCAAAGCTGCTCGTTTACTACGACCCAGACAAAGAGATCATCGTCTCGAGTGACGCCTCGCCTTATGGAGTCGGAGCCGTGCTCTCACACATCATGGAGGATGGAGATGAGAAGCCTGTTGTTTTTGCTTCACGTACCCTAACAGCAGCGGAGAAGGGGTACTCTCAGTTAGATAAAGAGGGTCTAGCTGTTGTTTTTGCTGTGAAGCGTTTCCATCAATACCTATACGGACGGGCATTCACTATCACAACGGACCATAAACCTCTGATGAGTCTGTTCAGTGAGACAAAATGCATCCCACCGCTGGCCTCAGCCAGGATACAGCGTTCACACTCTCAGCCTACCAGTACACTATAGTGTTCAAAGCGGGCAAGGATAACGCAAATGCTGACGCACTGAGTCGACTGCCGTTACCAGAGACACCTGCCACTACATATGTGCCTCCAGAGACTGTGTTTTCATTGGAGAGGCTAGCAGAGACACCTATCAAAGCGACACAGATTAAGCAGTGGACAGAGAGGGACCCGGTCCTGTCTCGGGTCAAGACCTTCCTTTTGCAAGGTTGGCCCAGTGTCGTGGAGGGAGAGGAGCTGAGGCCGTAGGACTGCATCTTCTGGGGGTCGAGGGTCATCGTACCGCCCCCAGGACGGTCACGAGTTGTGGAGGAGATACATGAGACTCATCCAGGAGTCTCCCGGATGAAAAGCCTAGCGAGATCATACGTCTGGTGGCCAAGAATGGACGATGATCTGGAGAGCAAGGTAAAATCATGCACACAGTGTCAGACTAATCAGAACAATCCACCGCCTGCTCCGTTGCACCCATGGGAGTGGCCAGGCCGCCCCTGGTCTAGGCTGCATGTAGACTTTGCAGGACCCTTTATGGGACAGATGTTTCTGATCATGGTAGACGCACACTCAAAATGGATAGAAGCCCATATCATGAACAATATCACAGCCCCCACAACCATAGACCAACTCAGACAAGTCTTCGCAGTCCATGGGTTGCCAGACACCCTGGTCTCGGATAATGGCCCAACATTCACCAGTGAGCTGTTCAGTGAATTTATGCACCAGAACGGCATTAATCACATTAGGACGGCGCCGTTCCACCCAGCCTCAAATGGTTTGGCTGAGCGGGCTGTTCAGACAGTGAAAGAAGGGTTAAAGAGGATGACAGGAGACTCTCTAAACACTAGACTTTCACGTTTCCTGTTTACCTATCGCCTCACGCCTCAAACGACAACGGGGCGCACGCCAGCAGAGATGCTGATGGGGTGTAGGCCCAAGGCGAGATTGGACTTGCTGCGTCCAGACATGAAGGCGAAAGTACAGAGGAAGCAGGAGAAGCAGAAGGAGCGTCATGATCAGCACGCAAAAGAGAGACAATTGGGACCTGAGGACAAGGTCTATGTGAGGAATTTCAGTACTATCAACAAGCAACAGTGGCTGCCTGGCGTTATTCTGAAACAGAGTGGCCCAGTTTCCTATGTCATTCAACTGACTGATGGACGTGTTTTCCGTAGACACCAGGACCATGTACGCCTACGCCACGACACCAGTTCAGAGACGGATCGCACCACGGTGGATACCCGTGGGGAACAGACTATGGGAGAATGTTGTTTGCCAGTGACTACGGTACCAGTGACAGACTCCCCAGGAGAGGTGTCTGCGTCCCCAAGTAGAGTTGACACTCAGACCCCTCTCATGCTCTCAACACCAGAGCCACCCAAACCTCAGTCACCTGTGGTGTGTCCGAGGTCACCAGCGGTATTGCGCAGGTCACAGCGTGATCGCAGACCTCCCGACAGACTGAACATTTAACGAGACAGTTATGAGTGTAATGACTGTTGGTAATATGTTTTCCAAGTGCCTTATTTGGTAAGCTGTTGCTAAGTCCTTTATTTAGTATTATTTTTGTATTACATGGACATTGGGTAATGTTGAAATTTAAAGGGGGAGGGGTGTTGTAATGTCAGCCTTATATATATATCTAGGATTAATATGGAGGCAGTATCTATATTCCCCCACTAGAGGGAGCTATTGCTCAAGGGATATTATTTTGTGACTACAGATATATACGTGAGGTATTCTCCGTATCCAGGGCCGGCGTTCTTACCTGTATGTCTAACGTGCGCAGAGTGTAAGACGCACCTGTATTGTATTGCTCCCGTTACCCACTAAATTACTCAACCAAAGGGATCACAAGCGTGTTGTGTGGCTTACTTATTATTAGAGGTTACCACAAGAACGAATGTTGGACTTTTATAGTGCGCACTTCGCCACTAGGGGGAGCCATCTCACTAGGAGAGCCATTACTCCCCACCCTTCCAACGGGGAACAGAGGGATACGATTGAGATCCTCTAACACCATGGGAGCGCCAAATGTTGTCTTTTTTCGTTGAGTTATGTTAGAGTCTGAGTTGTGTTAGAATAGCAGTTGCTTTAAATGTGCACATGGACATTTGTGAAGGACAGGAATTCAAAAGATGTTGGACAATGATAGAGGCTTGGAGAATCTCCATAGGGGATATCTCCGTCACTAGGGGGGGGGCTCCTCCAATAGGAGAGCTGATTCCCCTCCAACCCATCAACAGAGGCAAAGAGTGCTAGCCATTGATCTATTGTGTTTTCATTTTATTTAATTTTTTTAAGTCATGTTAGCATAAATATATATAGTGATATCGGTGACATGGGAGGTACAGAAGTGGGTGGGCTGAGTTCAGTGGGGGGGAGTGTCGGGGGGGGGGGAGGCCATAGTTTCGGTGGATCGACCTGGGAGAGGGGGGCCTTGCGTGTTGCGGGGTCGGTGGTGGGGCCTTGTGTGTTGCGGGGTCGGTGTGCGTGGGGTGGGGTTCTTTGGGACATGGGAGGTAACGGGCTTGGCTCGGTGGGCGGGAGCCCCCTGCACTCTCCTCTACTGGGCCTGGCCCAATCAATTCAAGGGACCCGTGTCGCAGGTGCCCGGCTCCGTGTATAGCGGTCCTGGGATATGGGGGAGTCCTATCTCTCGGGCTGGATGTCAGGAGGGGGGGGTCCCTCTTGTGGGGGTCCGGGCTGCTGAACACAGCCTTGGCATAGAGATTCAAGCCCATGTCATTGTACTGCTATATGTTTGATGTTGTTTAAAGTGTTGTCTAAATGTTGTATGTCTAAATGTCAATAAATATTTAAGTTTAAAAAAATAAGAGGAGCAGACGAAGGAACATGGCCTCCAGCTCTTTTTTTTATGTCGATGAATATTCCTAATAAATTTATTTTTTTCTCTATACCGTCCGTTAATTCCTCTACAAGCTCCATTAACCCTTTCACTGTGACAATACAGAAGGTTAGCCCTTTACTATCACACAACCGACGGCGATGCTCCATCATTAGCATCATTAGCTCCGCGGATGCAGTGTGGCAGTGAAAGGGTTAATGCCATGGAGGTAGATATAGCTGTTCTAAAACCATACTGGCTGTCCATTAGGAGATTATGTTTTTCAATGAAAGTGTCTAATCTTGCAACATATAGTTTTTCGAGTATCTTTGAGAACTGTGATAGCAGGGATACCGGTCTATAATTGGTAAACAAATGCCTGTCTCCCACTTTAAATAATGGTATAACCTTTGCAATTTCCATTTTTTGAGGGAATGCTCCCATTTTGAACGACAAATTGAATATATGAGATAGTGGCTCCACAATTCCTTGAATAATATTTTTTGACCAGAGACATATCAATGTCATCCCCATCTGTGGAGGTTTTATTCATGCATTTGTTTACCATCTCAATAATGTCCTCTTTCTCTGTGATCCCAGAGATACTGAAGCAGTTTCTTTCTCCACAATCTTCCAACCGCAAAACTCTTCCCAGTGTTGACTAAATATCCTAACCCAACCCCCTCCAATGTACAGTCATTTACCTAGTATGGTTTTGTCAATAGTCCAATGTACAATTTTGTTTGTTTGTACAGTGTCTCCCCCCCCCCCCCCCTCAATGTACAGTTTTGCTTGTTTATACAGTGTGCCCCCCCCCCCCAACCACCTCCAATGTAGATTACCCAGTATGGTTGTCAATATCCCAGTGTACCCAACCCCCCCCACCCAACCTCCTCCAATGTACAGTTTCTACGTCAAATGTATATACTCCCTTTTCCTGACTCCTTCTGTATCACAAACAGTACTGTATTTGCAAATCTGGTATGTCATAAATGTATAGATGTAGCAGTACTGTCTATCTGTATGTCATGTATGTCATATATGTCCTGATGAATTGAAAATGGGGGACCCTGATGTAAACAAGACGAAAGTCTTTCTCTGGTCTGCATCCCCTTAACAATTGTGTGTATTGAGCTGTACTGTATTGTACCCATTCTGCAATCTGTTAATAAAGTTTTCAATCAATCAATCAATCAATTGGCTAGTTTTGGTCCCACATCAACAAAAAGGTTGTTAAACCCATCCACTACCTCATTTATAAGAGTCATCTTTCTGTCCTTTTCTGTAAAATAATCAGGGTTAGCTAGACCAAAATATAGGCAAGAAAATTAGACCTGAATATAAAAATATGAGAAAGATAAACGGTGTAAACAATATAATTAACTCTGAATATAAAGATATGATAAAAAATAAACAGTGTAAACAAAGATGCAGATGAGGGTCTGTCTGCCCTATCGTTATATTATACGTTCCTATCAATGTGTGTGTGTGTGTGTGTTGCATTATGTTCACAGTCATCACTAGTGCTCCCCCCCCAACGTGACTCCTCCCCCCCAGCATGACCCCCCCCAGCGTGACTCCTCCCCCCCCCCCCCCCCAGCGTGACCCCCCCCCCCCCAGGGTGAGGGAGATGTTGGCCTCCCTCACTTTACATTATTCATTAGGTTCCCTCCTATACAAGATGCTTGACTCTTCACTGGGGTCAAGGGTTAGGGTTAGGGTTAGGTTCCCTCCTATACAAGATGCTTGACTCTTCACTGGGGTCAAGGGTTAGGGTTAGGTTCCCTCCTATACAAGATGCTTGACTCTTCACTGGGGTCAAGGGTTAGGGTTAGGGTTAGGTTCCCTCCTATACAAGATGCTTGACTCTTCACTGGGGTCAAGGGTTAGGGTTAGGGTTAGGTTCCCTCCTATACAAGATGCGTGACTCTTCACCGGGGGTCAAGGGTTAGGGTTAGGGTTAGGTTCCCTCCTATACAAGATGCTTGACTCTTCACTGGGGGTCAAGCAGGAGGCCACTGGTCTGTCTTCTAGCTTTACAATGGAAAGTGCTTCAGCTGTCACTCAGTCGACCCATATAACTCTGTATGATAGCATGTACAATAGTGCTGTATATACCATATATATAAATTTATTAACCACCCCAACCATGGACTGTTCCAGCTGATGCTGATTGATTGAATTGATTGAAAACTTTATTAACAGATTGCAGAATGGGTACAATACAGTACGGCTCAATACACACAATTGTTAAGGGGATGCAGACCAGAGAAAGACTTTCGTCTTGTTTACATCAGGGTCCCCATTTTCAATTCATCATGACATTTATGACATACACGACATACAGATAGACAGACAGGCACGTGCACACATAGAGGCCAAGGGGTGCCTGAGCACCTGCCTTTTTGAGCCTCATCAAAAAAGTGCCCTTTTTGAAAAAAAAATTATAATACATTTTTTTTACCGTTACGCATATAGACTGCCCTCCCAACTGAAAAATGTCAGGATATAATCAAAATATTAGGTAAAGAGAGAGATGGCCCATATTCCATTGCAGTTTGCACTGCCTCCTCAGCGTGCCTCTCCGCGGACCTATATATTTTATGCATAGCGTGGGTGGTGATGATGATGATGATAGAAACCGCTGTTGAATGCTGGTATTACACTCATTGAGGGACACGAAGAAGTCAAGTCCGATGGGATTTGGGAATCTCAAATACAAATCGGGATTGGAATAAAAAATGCATTTATATTAAACAATACAGAATATACAGCACTTCTTGGGGTCTGTAGGGTAAGCACTTATTCCCTCCCCCCTGAACATTTATGGAGATGTGTGGGCCTTTTAAGTCAGTGATAAAAGTGTCTTTCAAGGATAAGTGAGCTCCTGCACTGATTATTATAGTTCAATATTCAATATTTGATCACCGAAAACCCCCAAAAAGCATAAAAAGGGGGCTCCCCGCCCGGAAAGGGCCCTTGAAAATCGCCCACGCGCGCTACGTGCGCTCGGTTTATATATACACACAAGTGTAGTGCCCTTTTCAGCCTTTGAGCACCTGCCCCTCTAAAGTCCTGTGCACGTCCCTGCCTGCAGGGGTGGTAGTGCAATACCCGTGGTACGCTCGGCTGAGCGCACCACTCTCTGTAGGGCCTTCTTGTCCTGTGCCGTGCTGTTTCCATACCAGGCAGTGATGTTTCCAGTCAAGATGCTCTCTACAGCTCCAGAGTAGAAGGACTGGAGTATCTTCCCAGATACTCTGAACTTCCTTAACTGTCTCAGGTGGTAGAGGCGCTGCTTCGCCTTCTTTACGACTGAGTCTATGTGTGTTGTCCATGTCAGGTCCTCTGAGATGTGGACCCCCAGGTACTTAAAGCTGCTCACCCTGTCCCCGGTGGCCCCGTTTATCCTCAGTGGTGTGTGTGTCTCCTGCTGTCCTCTCCTATAATCCACGATCAGCTCCTTGGTTTTACCAATGTTCAGGAGCAGGCTGTTGTTGTGCTTAGTTGTGCTTAGTATCACATAGTTCAATATTCAATATTTGATCACCAAACCCCCCCCAAAAGCATAAAAAGGCCCCTCCCACCCAAAAATGTTCAATGTCCCAATGTTCAGGAGCAGGCTGTTGTTGTGCTTAGTTGTGCTTAGTATCACATAGTTCAATATTCAATATTTGATCACCAAACCCCCCCCAAAAGCATAAAAAGGCCCCTCCCACCCAAAAAGGCCCCCCAAAAATAGCACAGGCCCAGTGCCCTTTTCAGCCTTTGAGCACCTGCCCCTCTAAAGTCCTGTGCACGTCCCTGTGTCCTACGCCAACTACACTGGCTTCCCATTAAACACAGCATAGACTACAAGATCCTCCTCCATACATTCAAGGCCATCCACAACCTCGCCCCTCCATACCTGTCCGACCTCCTCCACATCAACATTCCCACCCAGTCCCTCAGGTCTGCCTCCTCCATCAACCTGACCGCCCCCCCCCAGCCCGTCTGTCCCCATGGGGTCAAGAGCCTTCAGCCTTTTAATTGTTGTACGGCGACCTTGAGTGTCTTGAAAGGCGCCTTATAAATAAAATGTATTATTATTATTATTATTATTATAAAGACATATGGTCAGGCACTCTACTACTGGCCCCTGAGCAGCTAACACTGGAGCGGTTAAAGCTGAGGTGCCTTGCTCAAGGGCACAGCTAGCAGGCACGTGCACACATAGCGCCCAATGGGTGCACAAGCACCTGCCCTTTTGTGCCTCATAAAAAAGTGCCCTTTTTATGCCAATTATTTTTACCATATTTTCTTTTTTACCTCCATATAGAGAGAGTGATCTGCAATCTGCTTGGGTTGGGGGTGCAATTCCTAACAGGCTCAACCATATGGATAAAAGTTCCCATATTATGTGCAAACTAAAAACAGATATTACATTACATTACACAAACTACAAACAGATATTACATTACATTACACAAACTAAAAACAGATATTACATTACATTACACAAACTACAAACAGATATTACATTACATTACACAAACTAATGCACCACCTTTGGCTGATAGTTCAGTTCAGTAATTTTTTATTTCGGGCTTTCGACACATAACAACGGTCATTCCATAAATCACCACACTTTTACCAGCTGCTATTGCAGCATTGTCCAATTGTCCGAAAAGGGCTGAAGGGAGAAGCACTAGGCTTGTCGGGCCCTACCCCTGAAGACTTACGCTTAAAAAAATAATAATTTTTTTTTACATACATACATAGTAGATACATATAGTACACATTTCAGTGCACACATATAGTACACATTACAGTACACATTACAGTATAGTATACCTGCAGTATATAATAGTATATATAATAGTATATAGTACATAATAGTGTATACAGCACATATATAATTTGATGTGAGATATAAAGTACATGATATATACAATACAATATAGTACCATAATATAATAGTACATACTGCAAATATAGTTCAATATAATATACAAATGAATTATAATATGATTATATAATGTGATATGATATAGCGCACAATACAGTATCATACGTATTTATTATTATTATTAATTGTTTTAAATATGCCATTAAAGCTCTTCTTCCCTTCTGTAATAGATTTTTTTAGTCTAGATTTGAATTGATTTATGTTTTCACAGTATTTTTGCTCATCCTGTAGCCCATTCCACAGGGTGGCTCCGTAAGAGGAGATACACATTATTTTCAGGTTGGTTTTCATCACAGGTTTTTTGAAGTTCAATGGTCCTCTGAGGTTGTATCCCCCTCTTTATCCAGAAATGTGCTTCTTACATTTACCGGTAATTGATTATTTCTTGCTTTGTACATAACTTGCAGAGTTTTAAAGTTTACCATATCAATGAACCTCAAAATGTGTGCCTGTAGAAACAGTGTGTGTGTGTGGTCCCGATATCCTGCATTGTTTATTACTCTTATTGCTCTTTTCTGTAGGATAGTCAATGTATTTATGGTTGTTTTGTATGTGTTACCCCGTACCTCTGTGCAGTAATGCAGGTAAGGCAAGATCACTGCACAGTACAGAGTGTGCAATGAGTTGGGATTGAGTACATGTCTCACCTTACTAATAATTGAGATGCTCTTTGCCATCTTAGCCCTCACATATTCTATATGGGGTTTCCAGCCGAGTTTATTGTCTAAAATCACTCCTAGGAATTTATTTGCATATACTATTTCTATTATATTATTATCTATTATGGCTGATAGTAATTTATTAATTTCTTAGGATTTATTTTGGTCTAATAAATGTTTAAGGTTCTTAGATGGATCCCCTGCTGCCTCCTCCTCCTCTTCCTCCTCCTTCTCATCCTCATCTTCCTCCTCCTACTCTTCCTCCTCTCCCTCTTCCTCCTCCTCCTAATCCTCCTCTTCCTGCTCCTAATCCTCCTCTTCCTCCTCCTCCTCCTGCTCATAATCCTCCTCTTCATAATCCTGCTCTTATATAATGTAATGCAGGACCTGCTCAGAGGTCTTTAATTGGCATTGGCAATTATCCTCAACACACACACACACACCGGAACACACACGCATGCATTGTCTGTAGGATCGCTGATGCGATTCGTCTCTGCGATTAACTCATCCCGTCGTCCTTCCCCCCCAAGGGCAGCCGGGAGCAGACAGGCGTCAACGTGAGCCGCGCCAGGGGACCAATCCAAGTGCTCCTGTCCGTCTTCGTCAAGGACGCCACAGCGTTAGCGATCTGTTGTTGTGCATGTTTTTCCATTGGGTTTATCTTATCAGGGGGGAAACCCTTGCGAGCACGGGGAGAACATGCAAACTCCACACAGAAAGGCCTGGGAGATACCCCACCTGGGTACCTGGCATCATGGAAACCTGGTCCCCAAGCGGGAATCGAACCCTGGACCTTCTTGCTGTGAGGCGACAGTGTTAACCACTACACCACCGTGCCTCGTCCTCCTCCTCATCCTCCTCCTCATCCTCCTAATCCTCATATTCCTAATCCTCCTCATCCTCCTCCCCCTCTTCCTCATTCTCCTCATCCTCTTCCTCCTCCTCTTCCTCCTCCTCCTCCTCCTCCTCCTCCTCCTCCTCCTGATCCTCCTCCTGCTCCTCCTCCTCCTGCTCCTCCTCCTCCTGCTCATCCTCCTCCTGATCCTCCTCCTGCTCCTCCTCCTCCTCCTCCTCCTCCTCCTCCTGCTCCTCCTCCTCCTCCTCCTGCTCCTCCTCCTCCTGCTCCTCCAGCTCCTCCTCCTCCTCCTCCTCCTCCTCCTCTTCCTCCTGCTCCTCCTCATCCTCCTGCTCCTCCTCATCCGTCTCTTCCTCCTCCTCCTCCTCCTCCTCCTCCTCCTCCTGCTCCTCCTCCTCCTCCTCCTCCTCCTCCTCCTCCTCATCTTCCTCCTCCTCCTGCTCCTCCTCATCTTCCTCCCCCTCCTCCTCCAGGGGTCACTGCAGGGGTCACTGCCTCCTCCTCCTCTTCCTCTTCCTCCTCCTTTCTCCTCCTCCTCCTCCACGGGGAGCAGCGTACTGGCTCATGTAAAATGGCAGGCCATGAATTATGCAGCAGCTTAGGTCACTGCGCTGGGTCTTCATGTCCTCGGCTACAGTCCACCTGTCGCTGCTCTGGTCGTAGCGCTCCACTTTGGAGATGGAGGTGTAGCCATCAGTGATGCCTCCGACCACGAAGAGCAGGTCGTCCAGCACCGCGATGCCAAAGCTGCTGCGGGGGGTGAGCATGTCGGGCAGGGCGCTCCAGGAGTCAGTCAAGGGGCTGTAGGCCTCCGCGCTACGCAGGACGTTTCTACCGTCTGACCCTCCCACCTGAGGACAGGACACATGAGAGGAATGTTTTAGTGTGTGGTTAAGGCAGGCAGACACTGTATTAATTCATTTAGGGAAATGAGGGCATCACAGAAGCATTGAAAGTCAAATGATATATCTATAGAAATATCTAGTATAAAGCATTTGTCTCCGTGTGCACCTACTGCATAGACATGTCCTCTGTATGCTGCGACTCCGTCACGCCTGCTGCTCATGGGGGCGATCAGAGTCCACTGGTCGGTGTCTGGGCTGTAGCACTCAGCTGTGAGCTGGAACCAGCCACCACAGATGTAAACCTGTATTAAGAAATAATATTCTAATTTAAAGACATTTCTGATTTCTGATCTAACGTTCCTTGTGTTCATCTAGCACCCTGTGTCCCTCAGTTCCACTCACCTTGCCCTGGAGGGCTGCTGCCCCGGCGCTGCTCCTGCGCTCCAGCATGGGTGAGATCACTGTCCACTGGTTGGTTTCAGGCTTGTAGCGCTCGGCGGTGTTCAGTACCATGTCTCCGTCGAACCCTCCCATGGCGTAGATACAGCCGTCCAACGCGACCACGCAGAGGTGATTGCGGCGTGAGTGCATGGGAGCCGCCTGCAGCCAGCTGCGAGTGACGGGGTTGAACCTGCGCACACTGTTGAGAAACTGTATGTCGTCCCAGCCGCCGACGCAGTAGACCAGACCGTGGAGATAAGCGGTGCCGTGGCCTCTCCGGGGACTCTCCCCCTCAACGCTCACGTCCATCCATCCACCGGCTCGGATATCGTAAGCCTCCATGGTCAGGATGCCGCCACCCCGGCCTCCGATGGCCAATAGGACCTCCTGGGGCCGGCGTGGGCGGGTCAGGGGGTTTGGGAGCCTGTCGGAGCCAGGGGGGTTCAGGACGCTGAGGATGAGGGGCCTGCAGTCGTGGCTGTCCCTCACCACAGGGTTGTTCTGGACGTTGCTCCTGAAGTAGTCAGGCCTCATCAAGCCCATGCGAACCTGGGAAGAGACAAGCAGACAGCGGGTACAACTTAGACATCGGTTGTAGACGGTTTCTGTTGCTAGGGAACAGTTTGGACCCAAATGTTTGAGAACCACTGTACTAGGGAACCTAGTGTTGTTTTAATGTAATGCACAGTAATACAATTATTATTATTATTTTTTATAAATGTTTTTATTTTATTTTATTTTCATACATAACACAGAACATAACAGTACAACAATAATAATAATAATAATAATAATAATAATAATAATAATAATAATAATAATAATAATAATAATAATATAATAATAATAATAATAATAATAATAATAATAATAATAATAATAATAATAATAATAATAATAATAATAATAATAATAATAATGACAACAGCGACGACAACAATAATAACAGTAACATGAATCATAATGACCTTGGCAAGAGACAGACAAACAAGGAAAAGTAAAATAATAAAAAAATAAATAAAATAAATGTGGCTCAGGCAATAGCAACCATGTTTGCGTATCCATAATACAATTAGTTACCTTGGGCAGCAGCAAAGGGATGTGTGTTTTACGCTCCTCACGGGAGTGGTCGATCCAACGGAGGACGGCCTCGAACACCGTCTCCTCGCTCTTCACGTTCAGTTCATCCCTCTCGATGATGTCCACCAGTTGCTGCAGGGACAGCTCCACAAACTCCTGTGAGACGTGCAACATCTCCTCAAAGTGGCACACGATGCAGAGATGGGCCTTGCGCCTCAGGTCAGGGCAGCAGTAGATGTCCGTGAACCTCCAGATGCCGACACAGTTTTCCAGAGACAGCTGGCCCTCTAGGAAGTCAGAGCATGCTCCTACTATGCCAGTGACGCGAAGCTGGTCTGCAGCCACCAGAAGCTCTTCCACGTTCTCTGCTGTCACCAGCACAAAGTGTGTGTAGGAGTACTCTATGATGAGCTGCATCATACCCGGGGACACCCCAGGGATAGTGTGGACTGCTTTCTCTGAGTCGCTCCAGCGAGTGAAGAGGGCTCTGTGGGACACAGAGTATAGAGATATCTGATGAGTAAACAGTAAGCAACATTCTGTCCTGTGTAGTAATATATTTTCACTGTAGAAGTATAGGGTCTTAGCACAGTAGAAGTATAGTATCTTTTTAGGGTAGAAGTACAGTATAGTATCTGTTTACAGTAGAAGTACAGTATAGTATATGTTTACAGTAGAAGTATAGTATATTATATGTTTACAGTAGAAATACAGTATAGTATATGTTTACAGTAGAAGTACAGTATCATATCTGTTTACAGTAGAAGTGCAGTATATTATATGTTACAGTATAAGTACAGTATAGTATATATTTACAGTATAAGTACAGTATATTATATGTTTACAGTCGAAGTACAGTATAATATATGTTTACAGTATAAGTACAGTATTGTATATGTTTACAGTAGAAGTACAGTATATTATATGTTTACAGTAGAAGTGCAGTATAGTATATTTGTACAGTATAAGTACAGTATATTATCTGTTTACAGTAGAAGTGCAGTATGGTATATTTTACAGTAGAAGTGCAGTATAGTATATGTTTACAGTATAAGTACAGTATATTATATGTTTACAGTAGAAGTAGAGTATAATATATGTTTACAGTATAAGTACAGTATTGTATATGTTTACATTAGAAGTACAGTATAGTATCTGTTTACAGTAGAAGTGCAGTATAGTATATGTTTACAGTAGAAGTACAGTATATTATCTGTTTACAGTAGAAGTACAGTATATTATATGTTTACAGTATACGTACAGTATAGTATATTTTTTACAGTAGAAGTACAGTATATTATCTTTTTACAGTATATATACAGTATATTATCTGTTTACAGTAGAAGTACAGTATAGTATATGTTTACAGTAGAAGTACTGTATATTATCTGTGTACAGTAAAAAGTACAGTATGGTATCTGTTTACTAACCAAGCTAACCTGAACCAAGCTAACCTAAACCAAGCTAAGCTGAAGCAAGCTAACCTGAACCAAGCTAAACTGAACCAAGCTAAGCTAATAATAACAACACCAGCTCACAAGCCACGGCAATGGGGGGGGGGGTCGGCTGCTGATGGAGGCGCAGTGTTCAGGGTAACAGAGCATGAGGTGAGGCGGACCTTTAAAAAAGTGAATATCAGGAAGGCAGCAGGTCCGGACGGCATCCCCGGCCGCGTCCTAAAAGTCTGTGCCGACCAACTGGCCCCAGTATTCACTGACATATTTAACCTGTCCTTAGAACAGGCTGTCATCCCCACCTGCCTGAAGAAGTCCACTATTATCCCTGTACCCAAAAAATCCAAGCCTGCTTGCCTCAACGACTACCGCCCTGTAGCTCTCACCTCCATAGCCATGAAGTGCTTTGAGAAGCTAGTAAAGGGCTACATCTGCTCCTCCCTCCCCATCAACATGGACCCCCTGCAATTTGCATACCGCCCCAACAGGTCCACGGAGGACGCCATAGCCCATGTGCTGCACACAGCAGCATCACACCTGGACAAGAGGCAGGGGAACTATGTGAGAATGCTATTCATCGACTACAGCTCGGCATTCAATACCATAGTCCCCTCCATACTCATAGCCAAGCTCAGGGACCTGGGCTTGAACTATGACCTCTGCCAGTGGGTCTTGGACTTCCTGACTGGCAGACCCCAGGTGGTGAGAGCAGGCAACTGCACCTCCTCATCCATCACCCTCAACATAGGGGCCCCCCAGGGCTGTGTTCTGAGTCCCCTCCTCTACTCCCTGTACACACACGACTGTGTGGCTCAGCGGAGTAGCAATACAATCATCAAATTAGCTGATGACACAGTGGTGGTGGGCCTGATCTCTGCCAACGACGAGAGGGCCTACCTGGAAGAGGTCAAGGTCCTGGCGGGATGGTGCCAGGAAAACAGCCTCTCCCTGAACGTCAGCAAAACAAAGGAGATGATTGTGGACTTCAGGAGGTCGGGGGTCAAGGACTACAGCCCCCTCAGCATCGACGGGGCACCGGTTGAGAGAGTCAACAGCTTTAAGTACCTCGGAGCCTACATATCCGAGGACTTGACATGGACCACACACATTGACAGTGTTGTGAAGAAGGCACGACAACGCCTCTACTTCCTCAGGCGCCTAAGGAAGTTCCAAGTCAGTCAGAAGATCCTTAAGAACTTCTACTCATGTACAATAGAGAGCATCTTGACCGGCAACATCACCTCCTGGTTTGGGAATAGCACTGCACAAGACCGAAGCAGACTACAAAGAGTGACACGTTCAGCCGAACGCACAATTGGAGGGGGGCTCCCCACCCTCCAGAACATTTACAACAAGCGTTGCAAGGGCAAGGCTAAGAGAATCATTAAAGACTCCAGTCACCCGAACAACTGCCTCTTTGAACTGCTGCGGTCAGGCAAGCGATACCGGAGTCTCAAGGCGAGCACAGAAAGACTCAGAAGAAGCTTCTATCCCCAGGCCATCAGGCTGCTAAACGAACAATGAACACTACACAACAACAACCACCAAACGCACATAGCACACACATCCACACGCACACACCCACTTTAAACAAACACACTGTAGCACCCACTCCCCACACTTTATATTTATTGATGAAGGATTGCACTACAACTCGTACACCTTACTGTAAATTGTACCTAAATTGTACCTCATCCCATTTCTGCTTTGCACTATATAGTACTGTACATTAGTACACTGCATAGTATTGTATATTATTATATGGTAACTCAGAACATTGTACATATGTCTATACCGAACACTGTGACCTCATTTTCTTCTTCTAAATTACATGCACTATGTTATTTGATACTATCTTGTCTAGCACAGTCTCTGGAGCGTAACAGTAAGAAGCATTTTGTATGAAAGTATTCTGTACTTCTGTATGACAACTATTAAAGAAACTTGAAACTTGAAACTTGAGCTTAACCAAGCTAACCTGAACCAAGCTAACCTGAACCAAGCTAACCTAAACCAAGCTAAGCTGAACCGAGCTAACCTGAACCAAGCTAACCTGAAACAAGCTAAGCTGAACAAGCTAACCTGAACCAAGCTTACCTGAAATAGTCGCTGCAGTCACACAGGAGGGCCTTGTGGGCATTCAACTCAGTGCTGTTGACTTTAATAACCACATCACAGAGCCTTCCCTCCAGACGCAGCTCATTAAGGATTGTACAGGACATTGTTTCCTTTTCCATGTGGGGATTTTAAATTGTATCTACAGAATATATTCAAGCTTACAGACAAATAGCCGGAAACTGTCTTCTGAGATCTGAGAATTGTTGAATATATACTATATATATAATGTTCTAGAATGTTTGATTATGACATCATACTGTGACATCACAAATGTTCTAGAATGTTCTATTATGACATCATACGGTGCCATCACGAATGTTCTAGAATGTTTGATTATGACATCATACTGTGACATCACAAATGTTCTAGAATGTTCTATTATGACATCACAAATGTTCTAGAATGTTCTATTATGACATCATACTGTGACATCCAGTGATGGGAATATTTTTCAGTAACGAGTAAACGGATTACTCTTCCAATCTTAATAACGCTGTTACCGTTACTGCCAAAAAATGCGGCGCGTTACTATGATTGAAGCTGTTTTTTTCAGATCAGACAGATCTCTGCGCTGAGAAGCAATACTTTTTTCCTTGGTTAGTGGGCAGTGCGCAATTGGCTGAGGTTGAGTAAAATGTCATGGTAAGCCAATCAGAGGTAGAGGTGGGCGGGTGTTCGAAATAATCCAGAGGCTGACACACAGCGACAACACAAGCGACTCAGTCAACGACAGACCGCGGTTCCGTGTACGTTTTGATAGTTTGTTTGGCGAGTCCAAATAATCCAAAAC
This sequence comes from Notolepis coatsorum, assembly GCF_963971535.1. Lineage (NCBI taxonomy): Eukaryota > Metazoa > Chordata > Actinopteri > Aulopiformes > Paralepididae > Notolepis > Notolepis coatsorum. Next base: position 1,360,571 of record NC_140175.1, on the reverse strand, counting down.
TAATCCAACGAACAACACAAGCGAGCAGTCAACGACAGACAGTCCATGAGCATTTTTTGTTCACTCTTGTGTTAGTTGTGTTGCAGCGCAGGGCACTACAGTAGTGGAGGCTACAGCCTTATCAACAGTGCTGCACTTCCTGGTTTAATAGCACAGTCTTCAGGTGCTCAGATATATATATATATGTATGTCATGCATGTCTTAAATGTCACGATTAGATTAGTTTAGATGATTAGATTAGATTCTTATATCTGTATGTTGTGTATGTCATAAATGTCATGAATTGAAAATGGGGGACCCTGATGTAAACAAGACGAAAGTCTCTCTGGTCTGCATCCCCTTAACAATTGTGTGTATTGAGCTGTACTGTACTGTACCCATTCTGCAATCTGTTCATTAAAATGTTCAATCAATCAGTATATATTTGTTATTTATTTTTGGTATAGTGCTTAACAAGCATAATTTAATGTTGCCCAGTTGTGGCCTGTTGAGGGGCAATACATATCAAAAGTTCCAAAAGACCTATTGTGTTTGTATTTGTATGATCCACTATATAAACATGGTAATTATAATATCTACATACATGACATTTGATTGGAGGCTAGTCTCACTTTGTCCCACAGCAACATTAAAATAGTTTAGATTTGTGTATGTTGTTTATGTAAAAATTGTACTTGAAAGTAACACAATAGTTACTTTCTGAAGTAACTAGTTACTTTTATAATTTGTAACTGAGTAAGTAATTTAGTTACTTTTTGGAAGAAGTAACTAGTACTGTAACTAGTTACTTTTTAAAAGTAACTTGCCCAACACTGGTGACATCACAACGGAACATGTTTGAGTACCATTTGAATAATTTAAATAATATGTTGACATTAAAAAAAGAACAAATAAAATGGAAAAATAAACTACATAAAACAATGATACACATTATAATAAAATATTTAAGTAAAATGTATAGAAATAAAGAAAAATAAGACAATGAAATAAAGATAATAATTCATTTAAAAGCTATTTTAAAGAGGTAAGTTTTGAGCAGTGCCAACCGAGTCTGCTGTCCTAACAGACTTGGGGTCTGTAGGGTAAGCACTTATTCCCTCCGCCCTGAACATTTATGGAGATGTATGGGCCTTTTAAGTCAGTGGTAAAAGTGTCTTTCAAGGATAAGTGAGCTCCTGCACTGATTATTATAGTTCAATATTCAATATTTGATCACCAAACCCCCCCAAAAGCATAAAAAGGCCCCTCCCACCCAAAAAGGCCCCCCAAAAATAGCACAGGCCCAGTGCCCTTTTCAGCCTTTGAGCACCTGCCCCTCTAAAGTCCTGTGCACGTCCCTGTAGACAGATGTAAAAATCTAATCTAACCATCTAATCTAATCTAATCATGACATTTATGACATACAGATATACAGTATTGTTACATTTGGGACATACAAGATTTGCAAATATACAGTACTGTTAAACAGATCCTAACAGTAAATATATACATACGAGGGGGAGGGAAATGTACATTAGGAGGGGGTGGGAGGGTGGGAGGGTGTTCGGACATTTACCAGGGCCAGTTTCGAATTGCAGCCTCCCATAGGTGCTCTTTGAGAGTGGTTTTGAAGGTGGGTAGGGATTAACATTATTTTATGGCTGTGGGTAGGGCGTTCCACATTGGACTACACTTGAGAAACACTGTTGCTGACAATAAAAAACTGTATTGCACATTGCATTCCACACACTTCTAAAATTTGCACATTGCTCATTGCACATCTCACAACCTACTTTTTTGGAACTGTACATAGCCATTTTGTTATTCAATTTCATATAGTATAATATCTACATCCTGATCTGCAATGCACACTTTTTAGAACTGTATACAGGTGCAGCTCAATAAATTAGAATATCGTGGAAAAGTCTATATGTTTAGCTGTATTGATGCAGTCATTTGTGCAAAAAGAGCCCCAACCAAGTACTGAGTGAACATAGATGAAGATACTTTTCAGAAGGCCGACATTTCTATATACAAAAGAAAAACACATCTATTTTAAATGTTTCATTGGTGATACAGAATTTTGGGCTTTCATGAGCTGTAAGACATAATAATCAAAATTAAAACAAATAAAGGCTTGAAATATTTCACTTTGTGTGTAATGAATCTATAATCTACGAGAGTTTTGCTTTTTGAATTGAATTACTGAAATAAAATAACTTTTCCACGATATTCTAATTTATCGAGCTGCACCTGTATAGTAATCTTTATTTTAGTCATCTTATTTTATTCTATGGTAAAAATTATTGTATTTTTATTATTGGAAGCGGCTATGGTCGAGGGACCACAATAAATAGATTTTCAAGTGACAATAAAGGAATCTGAAAAATCTGAAATGTTTCATTTAAATGCCTGAGCAAAGAGATAGGTTTTAAGCTGTCTTTTGAAGATGTCTAGCGAGTTGGCTTCCCTGATGTTTTTGGGCACTTTGTTCCATAGTTTTGGGGCGTAGTTGATAAAGGCTGCATCACTGATCCTCTTCTGACTGTTTCTGGGGGCCTCTAGTGGAGTGTTGGCGATGTAGCCTTGTCCCTGTCCCCCCCCCCTGATAAAGCATGTCATGACAAGACCCCCCCCCCTGATAAAGCACGTCATGACAAGACCCCCCCCCCCCCCTGATAAAGCATCATGACAAGACCCCCCCCCTGATAAAGCACGTCATGACAAGACCCCCCCCCCTGATAAAGCACGTCATGACAAGACCCCCCCCCCTGATAAAGCACGTCATGACAAGACCCCCCCCCTGATAAAGCACGTCATGACAAGACCCCCCCCCCCTGATAAAGCACGTCATGACAAGACCCCCCCCCCCTGATAAAGCATCATGACAAGACCCCCCCCCTGATAAAGCACGTCATGACAAGACCCCCCCCCCCTGATAAAGCACGTCATGACAAGACCCCCCCCTGATAAAGCACGTGATGACAAGACACCCCCCCTGATAAAGCACGTCATGACAAGACCCCCCCCCTGATAAAGCACGTCATGACAAGACCCCCCCCCCCTGATAAAGCACGTCATGACAAGACCCCCCCCCCCTGATAAAGCACGTCATGACAAGACCCCCCCCCCCTGATAAAGCACGTCATGACAAGACCCCCCCCCCCCCTGATAAAGCATCATGACAAGACCCCCCCCCCCTGATAAAGCACGTGATGACAAGACACCCCCCCTGATAAAGCACGTCATGACAAGACCCCCCCCCCCCCTGATAAAGCACATCATGACAAGACCCCCCCCCCCTGATAAAGCATCATGACAAGACCCCCCCCCTGATAAAGCACGTCATGACCGAAGGAAAACACAAAATGCCTGAATCCAACCGGACCAGTACAGCAACTTGCAATGGGCCTGGTCTACAAGATACACTACACCACACAGGTACTGAGGTACCCATGTACATGTCAAAATACTTCCCAAAGGTCAGTGAATACCACGATCACAACACCAGAGGGAGCTCCACAAATCATGTTAAACCCAGATTCGGCTCAAACAAGGGACTAAACATGTTTCACAATTATGCCACATCAATGTGGAACGCCCTACCTAAAGCTGTAAAGGAATGTGAATCACTACCCACTTTCAAAACCACTCTCAAAGAGCACCTACGGGAGACTGCAATTCGAAACTGGCCCCTGTAAATGTCCTAACCCAGTTGTACAGTAAAGACCAAGTATGGCTTTGTCAGTATTCCAATGTACAGTGTACAGTGTCCCCCCCCCCCCTACCCAACCCCCCCCCCCCCCCCCCCCCCACCTCCAATGTACAATGTACAGTGTCCCTGCACTGGCTCCCGGTACACTATAGAATTCACTTCAAAGTCCTCACTTTCACTTTCAGAGCACTCCACGGTCAGGCCCCCATCTACATCACTGAACTCATCCATCCCTACACCAACACCCGCTCACTCAGATCTGCCGATCAGCACCTCCTGGTGGTCCCCAGGTCCAGGCTCAAAACAAGGGGTGATCGAGCCTTCGAGGTGACGGCACCAAGGCTCTGGAACGCTCTCCCCCTGGACCTGCGAACTGCCCCCTCTGAGAACTCTTTTAAAAAACAACTAAAAACACATTTGTTCAGACAGGCCTTTGGTCATACATAGGCACTCTTTCTTGTCCTCACTGTTCCTATAGTTTTGTTGTTTAATTAGTGACTCGTGATTTTATCCAAATTCTTTTATTATACTTTTTCTATCTGGTTTCACTGTTTTTAACTGCTGTTTGTTGTTGTTGTCATTTATTTCTGATTTTGTTTTATTGTGTTTTTTATATTAAGCTGTAGTGTAAAGCACCCTGTGCATTCGTGCTGTGAAGGGTGCTATATAAATAAAGGTCATTCATTCATTCACCTCCAATGTACAGCCCCCCCCCACCCACTCACCCAACCCCACCCCACCTACCCATCCTCCTCCAATGTACAGATTCTACGTCAAATGTATATACACTCTTTTTCTGGACTCTTTTTGTATCACAAACAGTACTGTATTTTCAAATCTGGTATGTCATAAATGTATAGATGTAGCAGTACTGTCTATCTGTATGTCATGTGTGTCATATATGTTATGATGAATTGAAAATGGGGGACCCTGATGTAAACAAGACAAAAGTCTTTCTCTGGTCTGCATCCCCTTAACAATTGTGTGTATTGAGCTGTACTGTACTGTACCCATTCTGCAATCTGTTAATAAACTTTTCAATCAATCAATCAAAACCATTCACCTAATACAATGTAGAGGTCTCTAAAACCATCCAGAAGCTTTTATATGGTTCACTACTGCCATCTAGTGGTTGGTAATTATGGGTCTACTCTACAAACCATAAACCTAGATCTACTAACTACTAAAACTACTACTAACATGTTCCACACGTATGTGCATCATTGCAGTTTGTGGGGCATCACTCTGGAATGGTCTGGATCATGTGAGTATAAATTTAAGCAATAATATCAATCAATGTAAAGGCAGCTATAAACCAGCACTTATGGACACATATAAGGGACTAAACACGTTTCGCAATTATGCCACATCAATGTGGAACGCCCTACCCAAAGCTGTAAAGGAATGTGGATCACTACCCACTTTCAAAACCTCTCTCAAGGGACACCTACGGGAGACTGCAATTCAACACTGGCCCCTGTAAATATCCTAACCCAATCATTCCAACCCCCTCCAATGTACAGTCATTTACCTAGTATGGTTTTGTCAATAGTTCAATGTACAATTGTGTTTGTTTGTACAGTGTCTCCTCCCCCCCCCCCCTCAATGTACAGTGTTACTTGTTTATACAGTGTGCCCCCCGCCCCCCCCCCCCCCCAACCACCTCCAATGTAAATTACCCAGTATGGTTGTCAATATCCCAATGTACCCAACCCCCCCCACCCAACCTCCAATGTACAGTTTCTACGTCAAATGTATATACTCCCTTTTCTTGACTCCTTCTGTATCACAAACAGTACTGTATTTGCAAATCTGGTATGTCATAAATGTATAGATGTAGCAGTACTGACTATCTGTATGTCATGTATGTCATATATGTCTATATGAATTGAAAATGGGGGACCCTGATGGAAACAAGACAAACGTCTTTCTCAGGTCTGCATCCCCTTAACAATTGTATGTATTGAGCCGTACTGTATTGTACCCATTCTGCAATCTGTTAAATAAAGTTTTCATTCATTCATTCATAAGAGGGAGGAGCTTGAGCAGTGATGTCACTGCTGCCTAATACATATTTTTTTTCTCATTTGGATATTTGGATATATAAAAAACTGTACTTTTATTTTATTTTTCATTATTTGTTATAGTATTTCTATTTGTATTATATTATAATGTAAAATATTGGGGACCCTGATGTAAACCAGACGTCTTGTTTACATCACGGTCCCCATTCCAGACTTATTTCCATCGGTGTCCCTGAACTTTTTTTGTACTCTGACTTTTACTTGAGTACGATTTTGAGACGGTACCCATACTTTCACTTAAGTATAATTTCTGGCTACTTTTGACACCCCTGGCCCTGGGTACAATATCGATTGTGTGAAAGAGGCTAAAGTTCAGAGTTCACCAGGTCACGAGGAGGACGTAATGACGTATCGAACGCACCGTCCGTGACGCACGTCGTCGAGGGGAAAATAAAAGACGTCATGACGTAGTCAGTAATGGCGGCCACGAACACGGTGGACTGTAAACACTTCAACTGTTGTAATTGTAACTTGTCTTCTTATCAACTAAACAACATGTACTTCGTTGTGTCAGGAATGCGGCGTGGTTACAACACGATGTTTATTCTCAACCTGCAGGTTAACTGTCGCGGAGGAGGAAGAGGAGGAGGAGGGGAGACCCAGGACCCGGTGCCGAGGCGGCGAGGAAGACCACGGTGAGGAAGAGCTGAGCAGAGCTAGCTCACCTTAACCCTAACCTCTCTTTACTTCAGTTGATATAGCATTTCAATGGTGTTGTGCGAATATCAAGACAACCAACCTTTTCTGTTTATTTTATGTGCCCCCCCCCCCCCCCCATTGTTCATGTTCTCTCTGCGCGTCATCAGAGGGGGACAACAAGATCAGCCAATATATGTTTGCAGATGAGACTATATATATATCTAGCCATACCACTGATGAAGGACATTGTCCGAAACATGTCTGCTTTAATTCAGGCTGCCAATTAAAAAAACATTGAACCTGTGAGTGCTGGTCCGGCTACCCTGCTTTGTTATACTATATATATATCTGCCAAATTTGGATGCAGATCAATTTAAATCACAGATATCGGCCAATATACTACTAATAATAATATGGCTGCCAATATCATGCATCTTTAATTAAAACGAGCTCACTGATCATCATTCATGCCCAATATCGCTCCAGAATTAGCAGCAAAAGTCGGCAGTGGGCACGATAAACTTAGGGGCACGATAAACTTAGGGGCTAGCTAGTTGCAATGATGAGTACACGTCTACTGTGCTGCTCTAGTGATGACAGCGCTCGATGCCCCCTTTCATGTGTCTCTAATGAGGATCCTTTAATAAACATAAACATGTCACTTTCATAGTCAACCATGGAGGTCAACGCCAGCGGTGAGGAGGGATCCGAGTCGGAGGTGGCAGAGCTGCGTCTGAAGGAGGAGGGATCCGAGTCGGAGGTGGCAGAGCTGCGTCTGAAGGAGGAGGGATCCAAGTCGGAGGTGGCAGAGCTGCGTCTGAAGGAGGAGGGATCCAAGTCGGAGGTGGCAGAGCTGCGTCTGAAGGAGGAGGGATCCGAGTCGGAGGTGGCAGAGCTGCGTCTGAAGGAGGAGGGATCCGAGTCGGAGGTGGCAGAGCTGCGTCTGAAGGAGGAGGGATCCGAGTCGGAGGTGGCAGAGCTGCGTCTGAAGGTGGAGGGATCCGAGTCGGAGGTGGCAGCGCTGCGTCTGAAGGTGGCGTCACTGAAACAGGACCTGCAGACGTGCAGCGCTGAGCTGAACAAGCTGCAGAAACAGCTGAGCAGCTCTGAGCGACTAGAGAGGAGCACGGGGAGCTACAACGAGGACCTCAGGAAGCAGGTCAGAGACGCAGGCGCACCTCACGACCACGCAGCAGCTCTGGGACTAATGTCTCGTATACCTGCTTATTCACCTGGGTTAGGGCTAGCAGCTCTGGGACTAATGTCTCATATACCTGCTTATTCACCTGGGTTAGGGCTAGCAGCTCTGGGACTAATGTCTCATATACCTGCTTATTCACCTGGGTTAGGGCTAGCAGCTCTGGGACTAATGTCTCATATACCTGCTTATTCACCTGGGTTAGGGCTAGCAGCTCTGGGACTAATGTCTCATATACCTGCTTATTCACCTGGGTTAGGGCTAGCAGCTCTGGGACTAATGTCTCATATACCTGCTTATTCACCTGGGTTAGGGTTAGGGACTAATGTCTCATATACCTGCTTATTCACCTGGGTTAGGGCTAGCAGCTCTGGGACTAATGTCTCGTAGTTAGGGTCTCATAAACCTGCTTATTCACCTGGGTTAGGGTTAGGGACTAATGTCTCATATACCTGCTTATTCACCTGGGTTAGGGCTAGCAGCTCTGTATGATATGTACATTAATGCTGTATATCATATGTACTAGGGCTGTCCCCGACTAAGGATTTGGATAGTCGACTATTAGTAGAAAAAAAAAAAAGTATAATATATATATATATATTGTTTTTTTTAATCATTCATTTGGGCTGTGGGGGTGCTTAATGTCTGAAGGAGTCGACTGAAGGCTTCTTGTCCTCTGCAAAAGCATGCAACTGGTCCACTGATGGATACATCTTGATATTTGTCTAGTGTGTTCATTAGATGGTGAAATCCTCTTTCAGTGCCTCTGTGCCTGTTTTCGTAGGCAGTTAGCCTCTGGTATGCGTGCCATTAGCGTTAGCCACGCTTCTAGGCCGCTTTTCTTTTGGAAAGAATGATAAAAAAATATATATATATTTTTTAGGGATGCCCCGATCACGTTTTTGCCACCGATACCGATCACCGATCGTCGTGAGCCATATCGGCCGATACCGAACCGATACCGATCGTTTTTGATTAGAAAGAAATTAAACATTATTTTATATAAATTTTTTTTTTTTTTTTTTAATAAAAATATATATTATATAATTAGACTTGTACTTGTATTATCTGCGAGACATCGCCACCACGCAACAAGTCAAAATGCTCGCTATCTGCAAACAGCTCCACTGTCTGTGTGTACTCTAGTAGCTCCTCCTGATATCAACAAATGCTCCAGCAAGTCTTGTAGTGCATGTTGATACCTCCGTTAGCTCGCGTTAGCTGACGTTAATTCACTGTTCAAAACGAAATGTCCGATTGAACTAAATAGTTGTCTTAACGTCATCTAGCCGGCTAGCAGTAGCTACAGATAGCTCCTGATATCAATGTCTTATAACATTGATTGAATGCGTATTCGAGCTGAGTACACACAGACAGTGGAGCTGTTTGCAGCTAGCGAGCAAAAGGATTCTCCGGCGCTGCAGCGGGACCCTATTGGTAACGTTATGGTTCTTTGGTCATTTCACATTCAGCAAGCCCTCAGCTCGAATACGCATTCAATCAATGTTATAAGACATTGATATCAGGAGCTATCTGTAGCTACTGCTAGCCGGCTAGATGACGTTAAGACAACTATTTAGTTCAATCGGACATTTCGTTTTGAACAGTGAATTAACGTCAGCTAACGCGAGCTAACGGAGGTATCAACATGCACTACAAGACTTGCTGGAGCATTTGTTGATATCAGGAGCTATCGGTAGCTAGCCGGCTAAATACCGTTAGACAATGCCTACTAAAAGTGAATAGTTGACTGGGTAATTTTGTTTAAACAGTAACGATAGCTAGGTAGCTAACGTTAGCTCAGGTCGAATGCACTATCTAGACTCAGCAGAGGAGGTCCGCCTCCTCTGTGTTTACAAACTCTACACGGGGGCGGGCGGGGCTAGGGAGGAGGAGCAGTTTGCAGGTCCTGTGCGTCTGAGACAAGCGAGTGAGATATCCACTTGATCAGTTTCCGCGATCGGCGAATATGACTAATTATCGGAATTCCCCGATCGCATATTTATACTGCTTATCGGCCGATAACGATCGGTGGCCGATCGATCGGGGCATCCCTAATATTTTTGTATTCGACTAAGAGGTTGGCAGTCGACTACGGCTCCTTTAGACCGATTAGTCGACTAATAGGGGTCAGCCCTAGTATGTACATATATTTATTCTTACCGTGTGTATATATATAATATATATCCACATCTGTCTGTACATTTCACTTAATTTCAAATCTTTATTTAAACTCGAAATGCCCTCATTTACAGTCACGTCAGGTGTACATTAGGGATGTCCGATATTATCGGCCTACCGATATCGGCCGATATTGGCATTAAAATGTGATATCGGAAATTATCGGTATCTGTTTTCAAAAAACATTTTTTTAACATTTATTTAACCTTTATTTACCCAGGCAAGCAAGTAAGAACAAATTCTGATTTTATTTATTGTCAAAAGTATGCATAATGTTGTGTTAATTCCACAACAAGAGATATGTAATGTTAATTACCTGAAATTATTCAGTTTTTTTGGGGGGGGGGGCCCTGCATATATCGGTATCGGTTGGTATCGGAAATTAAGAGTTGGACAATATCGGTATATCGGTATCGGTAAAAAAGCCAATATCGAGCATCCCTAGTGTACATACAGAAATAATCACCCAAAAAATGAAAAGGCTTATAAAATCATAACAATCAGACAAGCCGAGACAAAATGAAGGTTAACAATAAATCAATTTAAACACGTACAACTTGAATGACAAAGGTTGGAGATCAAGGTGTTAAACTCTGCAAACAGAGCGGAGAATCTCAAGCTTCAAGGACCGTTGGAGTTCATTCCATGAGCCAGAGGGGCGTTGCAGCAACATGCAGATGTACCTGTTCAGAGCAAACTCAGGGGACCACAACCTGGTGAGCCATGTTTTCTGAAAATCCGCCTAAAAATACATAAATGTATTCCATACGTATTCCATACGTAAATGGAAGATTGCTCCACTTCTACAAGGATGTTCTTGGTATCTACTGTAGAGCCATATGAAATCCGCGTTCACGGAATCGTGGACGGAATCGCGGAATTGAGCAATAAAAATGAAATCGACTGTAAAAAAAAAAAAAAAATAATATATATATATATATATTTTTTTATGTTGTGGGACTTGTACAGCACTTTGTTCAACTTTGTCAGTGCTGTAAAGTTTAAACCTTTTAAAATCTTAGACAAACTAAACACTTTCATGAAATATTGTAAGCCGTCATTTGAGGCTTTATAAAAGCGGCACAATGAACACATCTGTCAGTGCCGAGTCCGACCTCATCTTAAATAACAAACAGAATTGCTTGTTGTAGTTAACAAAGAGAGGCAGAGTTGATTTTGCAAAATCATTTTTATAATCGGATTTATTTTCATATTCGAATCCCATGCCCATCGAACGAAGCTTCGAAGTATTTAAGACAGCCCTATTAAATGGACTGTTATATCTTATTAAATTGTGGACATTTTTTCATTCCCACTTATTAGACACTATTTCTGATGGTAAAATGAGCGTACAAAGCAAAATACAGAATTCTGAAATATTAAAACGGAATTTGGAAAAAGAAATGATGCAATTTGGAAAAAAATAAAACTGATTTCATATGGCTCTAGTATCAAGTCAAGTCAAGAGTTTTAATTGTCACGGCATACAAGTATACAATGAAATGCGGGTGGTCTTGCCCGCGACGATGTGCAATACAGTGGTACAACATATAATAGAATCCAATAAAAAAAAAACATTGTGCAATAAACAGGTAACAGGTAACATGGTGTGACATCTCGGTATCTGTACATAGTATTTACAGAGCATATAGGACATGCTAGGTAGCTTTAGTAGTGCAATACACTGTTCCTGTTGTTATACTAATTTAAAGTGGCCTTTCCTCTTGGCCATAAGTGTTCGTGTGTGCGGCGTGAGTGTTAAAGTGGCTGCTAGTGTGTGAGCGTGCACCAGGGTTTCCGTTAGAAAAAATTGTTGCCGGCCTCAGTGTCCGGTAGATTTCAATCTACCGGTCAAATGAGAGAAATTCCGGTCAGAGTTTATTGAGCTTAAAAACAATTGATAGGCAAAAGAATGACAACAAAACAAAAGAATGACATCATCAAGGCATGTAGATTTATAATATTTTTACTTAAAACTAGGCTACTTTTGCGTATAAAGTCATTATATTCCAAATAAAATAAGTCCCGAGACTCGTGCTGCTGCCGACTTTAAATCAAATAGGTGTCTGTGGGCAGTCGCCCGACATTAATAAACAACAGTCTGTTATAATCACATTTTTATGAGCTAACGAATTCCGTTATATTGGACATTTGTATTAATTATATCAAGCGAAGAACTGAGAAATTTGGCAGAGAGAGACGGCAACATTATCGTGGGTTTGCGTGACGACTCTCTCTCTCTCCACCTCCCAACGACTTATTTGCGAGAGTATGTCGATGCAGAGCAGCAGATTCAGCTGTTATTGGCTCTTTTCTGGGGACCGCTCAGCAGCGCCCCCCACCCAACATTGGCTGAAAATGGCTGAATTGGAGTACTGCTGGACTACTGCATTGTGCTGCTGCTGCTCCGGCTCTGCAGCTTCACAAAAGTTCGCACACCCAGCACTAAGCTCTCGCTGACAACGTCGTTGTCATTATTAGAAGCAACGATGAAACAAATGTAATGATTGTTTCGTTCATCGCATAGGCTATTTAATTTTAGCCTATTTTAATACAATTCAAATAATCAAATTGTGCTTAGACTCAGGGAATTATTTTCACCGGACATTAAGACCGGAGAGATTAAATATGTCGGACTTCAACAGATTTTGCCGGTCAAATACCGGTAATTACCGGCTAACGGAAACGCTGGCGTGCACAGCGTGCGTGTCGTGTGTGTGCTCGTGTGTGCTTGTGTGTGGATAGTTCAGTGTTCTGTGGCACTCAATGTTCAGTGTTCAAGGCTCTGATGGCCTGGGGGAAGAAGCTGAGCCTAAGCATCTCCGTCCTAGTAGCTGGGGTTCGCAGGCGTCTGCCTGACCTCAGCAGCTGGAACAGGCTGTTATTGGGGTGGTGGGGGTCTTTCATTATTCTGCAGGCTCTGGATTTGCACCTCTTGTTATATAAGACCTGCAGGGTTGGTAGCGCAATACCCGTGGTACGCTCGGCTGAGCGCACCACTCTCTGTAGGGCCTTCTTGTCCTGTGCCGTGCTGTTTCCATACCAGGCAGTGATGTTTCCGGTCAAGATGCTCTCTACAGCTCCTGAGTAGTATCTAGGGGCATCTATGGATCTCAGGGAATGTAAATGGCTGTTTTTTTATATAGCGCTTTTATCCAAATCGCTTTACAATTTGTTCCTCACATTTTACCCGTTCACTCACACATTCACACACTGACGGCGGAGGCGACCATGCAAGGTGCCAACCTGCTCATCGGGAGCAATTAGGGGTTAAGTGTCTTGCTCAAGGACACACCAACACGCTGCCCGGGAGGAGCGGGAATAGAACCGGGAACCTCCGGATTGCCAGACGACTGCTCTACCTCCCAAGCCACTGTCACCTCTATATTCCCAGTGTCAGAAATATGGTTTCTGTTACTAGGCTTGAGTAAATTGTGATGAAACAAAGGAGAATATGAATTATGATTTTTGAGAGGAGATGACTAATGTCTCTGTCCATCTGTCCTCTCTCTCCTCTGTCCTCTGTCTCTCTCTCCTCTGTCAATCTGTCCTCTCTGTCCTCTGTCTCCTCATCTCCTCTCTGTCTTCTCCTCTCTGTCAATCTGTCCTCTGTCAAACTGTCCTCTCTGTCCTCTCTCCTCTCTGTCAAACTGTCCTCTCTGTCAATCTGTCTGTCATTTCTCCTCTGTCAATCTGTCCTCTATCTCCTCTCTCTTCTCTCTGTCAATCTCTCCTCTCTCTTCTCTCTGTCCTCTCTCTCCTCTCTCTTCTCTCGGTCCTCTCTCTCCTCTCTGTCTGTCTCCTCTCTCTCCTCTGTCCTATCTGTCAATCTGTCCTCTCTCCTCTCTGTCCTCTCTCCTCTCTTTGTCCTCTGTCCTCTCTCTCCTCTCTGTCCTCTCTCTCCTCTGTCCTCTCTCTCTCCTCTGTCCTATCTGTCAATCTATCCTCTCTCTCCTCTCTGTCCTCTCTCTCCTCTGTCCTCTCTCTCTCCTTTGTCCTATCTGTCAATCTGTCCTCTCTCTCCTCTCTCCCCTCTCCCTCCTCTCTCTGTCCTCTCTCTCCTCTCTGTCCTCTCTCTCTCCTCTCCTCTGTCCTCTCCTCTGTCCTATGTCAATCTGTCCTCTCTCTCCTCTCTCTGTCCTCTCTCTCTCCTCTCTGTCCTCTCTCTCTCTCTCTCCTCTCTGTCCTCTCTGTCTCTCTCTGTGCACTGACAGGTGGAACAGCTGAGTGCAGAGATTCATGAATGGAAGAAGAAAAAGAAAGATCGCACAAACGCAGAGACCCAGACAGAGGAATACACCTGGACAGAGACAGGTGAGTTACTGTGCCTTATTGACTCAGACGGACTGCATATTATGGTCTGTCTACAAAAACAAAAAAGATCACGTGTCAAACCTTCTACTTGACAGATTATTACAACTATTACTATGGAGGCTACTCTCAGAACGCTGAGGGGACAGACACCCAGGAGACAGACACCCAGGGGACAGGCACCCAGGAGACAGACACCCAGGGGACAGACACCCAGGGCACAGGCACCCAGGAGACAGACACCCAGGGGACAGACACCCAGGGCACAGGCACCCAGGAGACAGACACCCAGGGGACTGCGACCACAGAGGGACTGAACCACGCCAGCGATGTGTCAGAGGTCGTGGCAGAGGTCGTGCCAGAGGTGGTGGCAGTGAAGGAAGAGGCAGAAGAGGCCTGCGGGCCACAGGACTGTAGTGCTGCAGTGAAAACAGAGGTGTGTTTATTGTTGTTTATTAACACTTTAATCGCAGAAAACGCTGAAACACGTCTTTCCCCGCCATGCTCATTCTGCCGAAGACGCTGGACAGCGTCTTTGATATCAATATTTCAAAAATCTGTGATCGAAATCATATTTCTCCCCCGGAGACATGAGATGTACTGTTGAGCCCCTCTCAACTCTCCAACGGTTCAAGAGCGCCATCTGGTGGCCGATCGGCGGATCGCCCAGGGCAGAAACAGGAAGTGGAAGCTGGTGCTCATTTCAATTCGGTCCGATCACTCGCTAATAGTCCCAGGACTCGAGCTGATCACAACGGATAGCAATCCGTTACCAATAACTCGATAAACAACATGATTTGGACGTATATACTATTATACAACCTGGAAATGGATCGGATATTTCGACATCCCATAATAGAAACATTTCTGTTCCACGCTCATCTCCCAACGGCGCGAGGAAGCTACGGTGAGTTTCAGCGTTATTTTTTAACATCTTCGATGCTAACTGCTCTAATTATCATATCACCCACACTAGATGAATGATATAACGTTGCCCACGGAATTATAAACGACCCCCCCTATCCGGTCAACATCAGATCATACGTAGTAACTCCTAGAAGCACGTCCAGTTAGGGGTGGGCGATATATCGAGTATACTCGATGTATCGCGGATTGTTCTACCCGAGATGTAGTACTGTACTATATCACGAACATCGAGTATTTAGTTTATATGGCGCCGCCCGCGGCCGAGAGACACTCGCAGTGCTTTCCTCGAGAAGGGACGGCGGAGCTATAGGCTAACGTTAGTGTAGTCAGGGCTGTACAGTGCGATATAATGTTGCGGTTGTAATTTCATTAGACAGACCAGCGCGGACCTTTAATAACATGTAATTTAATTGACACGAGCAATGAGCTAACGGTAGCTGCTAACCAAGGTATCCATTAGGATTATGCTAAGCTAACTAGCGATAGCTGCTAACCCTGGTAAACAGTCAAAGCGGACTCCACAAGACTAGTTCCATTCGTGAGGAAATGGGGTGGGTTATATTGACAACGCTTGACAACAGCAGTTTAAACATGACTTCATATTTATTAGTTATTCGTTTCTGTATATCATTCAATTTCCATCTCTGTGTGTCTCCATCTCCATCTCTTCCTGTTTACATTCGAGTGTGACGTTATCACCTACGGCAGCTTAGACGATCAAAACGCGAACCTAGAACAAACCCAGAGGGGGGGGGGGGCTGGCTCTCTTGTTCATTCTCGCCCCCTCTCTCTCTCTCTCTCTCTCTCTCGCTCTCTCTACATTCAATGATTTAAAGTAGCCAAACGTTACAGACAGTATAAATACTAACTGGATAGTTGATGATATAAACATTTAATTTCATTATCTGAAATATTCTAAAATCATTAAGTCTGCTATAAGCCATTATACCTTTGTGTGTGATTATTATTTTCTCACAGTAGGGTGTGTATATATATACATATATGTATATGTGTGTTTGGCTAAAGTGGATAGAAAACACAGTACTGTGTAAAAGTCTTAGGCACCCAAGAGTTTTTATATAAATTGTCTTAGATGTAAATAATTTTTTTTATTAGTGTGTCAGTAGACTACTCTTAGTACATTTTCATAAAATTATTTTTTAAAGCATCTTCATGGTTTAATAATGCAAACATATGTTATTATAATCATCATATTGGCGTGACTGTATGCATCAAAGGGTTAAATCAAGCATTTTTAAGTGATTTAGAGGAAATGTAAAAATATCGCGATATATATCGTGTATCGCGATATAGCCAAACTATATCGCGATATCATTTTTGGCCATATCGCCCAGCCCTACGTCCAGTTTTTATCTCGCACAGATTCCTACCAAACTGTATTTGATCATCAATATAATGCATTTAGGGCTATAAATCACGTTCTGGAGAAAGCTGCAGAAAACGATAAAAACAGACTTATACTTTAGACCGTATTTTAGTATGAATATGTGAATGAAAAAGTATAACGTTGCTACACCATGAACAATACATATAGGACGTTGAATAGGCCATAGTAATGTCAATTTAGCAATACAATTTAAAAAGTTATAGCCCTGCAAAGAAGGGGAACTTCTCCATGTTAAATAGGGCTGGCGAGGGATGGTAAATTATGAATTTAACCCCGGCGATCAAAGTGTTAAAAATTATCCCCATTAGCTGATGCCAGTGGCACCAGCCAGTCTTCCTGGGGTCCGAGGTCCCACATATCAATATATACACATACAAATATACATACACACGCACACACAAACACGCTCATATATACATGTACTGTATACACATACATGTATACAGACGCATACACATATATACACACACACTATATACATACAATACATATACACACACATTCAGTATATACACAATACAACAACCTAACTTATTACAATCATCCAAAAAAGACATCATACAAAAGAAATAAAAAAACGATATTGCACATGAAAGATGAAGCGTTAATTATTGCCTGTAAAGAGCAGCATTACCATCTTCAGCTCGTCACAGCTAAGAAAATAATAAGAACAAATTATTAAAAACAAAAATAAATAACCACAGGACTACTGCTACTTTAGGTTAGTTGTAACGTTAGTTTAGGTTCGTGTTAACGTTAGATAATGTACAAAATAAACGTATTCCGCTGCTATAGACGTCGCTCTTTTATTTTGAAACCCCCCAGAAAGGAAGTCATAGCTCTCGTTATCTGCTTGAGTGTCCGGTTAGCTCCGTTAGCGTGCAGTAGTTAGTAGTATATCAATACCAGCCATTGGATTACTGTTTTCTAAATTGGGGAGGCTTTTAATCGTCAAGGTAAGAGGATTTTAAGTCATGGTCTCCATAAACTTCAATCGGTTCGGATCCTTTGAATGAATGAGAATGTAAACAAACACGGCTTCACATAGAAATCACTGACTGCGCTCAGAGAGGAGTCGTTCGGCAAAAAATAGTTCAGAGTATATCTGCTTAGAAAACATAATTGTCGAATTCAATTATTTTTAATTTCTCCACGTGGTAAATACATAGGTCACAACATGTTTACAGGCACGTTTTGGAGTTGTATTTGGAGTGTATTTCGTGACTGTAGGGCACTGTAGGGAACGTCGGGCTCAAACCCTCCCCCACTTCCAGTGATGAAGCTAAGCTACGCTAACAGAGCGACTGTTCCCTAAGCTAAATGCACGCACAGAGACAAAAAAGGTATGCATCTTCTTGTCTAACTCCAGGGAAGATGTTAAATAAGCTAATTTCCCAAAATGTTGGAGTTTTCCTTTAAAGTAATGACTTTGCTTGTCCAAATGACAATACTGACCAAATTGAGATTTATTTTTCTCTTGTCCATTTATTTTGTTTGCTTTCTAATTTAAAATACAGTTTGAAACCGTCTGTACACAGTAGGCTATGTGTGCTAGCAGAACTAGACTCCAGTCACGAGTCACGGTGCACATGTGCGGTGGTTTGTCCACCAAAAAAGCGCCAAAAGATCGAAAATAAACTAGCAGAGCCAGAACTGTTCAACTCCCCTGGAGCCACAGCCAGCAGAGAAGCCGGTTTACTTTCGCTTTTAAACCAGCTGCAGCCTGAGAACTGGAGTGTGAGGGGCTGTAACACTAAAGATGGCGGCAATGACAAAGAATTGCTGCAAAATAATCATACATCTGTTGTTAATTTCTTTTAATTTTTTTTTATTATACTTATAACAATTCGATAATTATCGATATCGAGAAATATGATAACATTATCATATCGTTATCGCGATATGATTTTTTTCCCATATCGCCCAGCCCTAGTATCGGATATTAAACTATTAAGAATAGATACTACACCTGATCTTAGCCAAAAGGCAGAGAAGAGAAAAACAGACAAGTTTATTTAAATGAAGCCTCCCAGGTCTGTGTTCATCTTGAAGTAGGAGCACTGACCTGAGACCAGATCGGCTCATGAGTCAGAGAGAGATGCATGTGGTCAGGTGTCCTGAACACTGATCCTAGATCCAGTACGCCTCCGCTTAGAAGTGTGATAAGTAAGTACGTTTGATTTCTAAAGCACATTTAAAACAACTGCAGTTGCACCAAAGTGCTGTACATATAAATGTCACTATAATAAAACACAGTAAAACATGGTAACGAAAGCAGTACAAATATGACAAACATAACAACAAGAAGGATAAACAAATAAGAAATGGAAAAATACACAACATGAAACAGAGTAGGTGTGAATCAGACAGTTTAAAAGCTAAAACAGGTAGGTTTTTAACCTGGTAAACGGGTAGGTTTTTAACCTGGTAAACAGGTAGGTTTTTATATTTTTTATGTCTATTCATTCTGTTTAAACCAATGGGGATTTTCTTCACAGTTGCAGATAAAGATTAGGCTACACTAATATTATAGAGTTACTTTCATTAAAGAAAGTTGATTTAATAAAAATTAAAAAATTATTTAATCAGATTAATCACTAGTCAAATTCAGGATTTAGTTTGAGGATATTTATAAAATAAAAAACTTTATTTGGAATTTTTTAATTTTTTTTATTTTTACCCGTGTCCCGCCTCTCAGGACGCAGACGGAGGCTCCATCGCCGACATGCTGAGGACCACCGCTGAGGAGGCCATGACGCAGAGCGGAGTCGTCTTCGATGAGGCCACGGGGATGTACTACGACCACAGCACCGGCTTCTACTACGACTCGGTCAGCGGACACTAACCCTATACACCAGGGCTATTCAACAAAATTATTCAGGGGGCCACATTGTCAGAAACCCAAGGGGCCAGGGGCCGGACTGCCACGGCGCCTCCCCGTGCTATGAATATATGTACACTTGACACAACACGCAACCACATTTTCACAACTTTTATTTAACTACATTGCAAAAGTAGTATACTTTTCAAAAAAAGTGCTTCATTTATGACTGTGCAACAACTGCAACATCTCCTCTTCAACTTTTCAATATAAAAATAAAATAAAAAACAAACGAGTGCATGATGTGCATCTGAACATTCTAACATCAACACTTGAACAAAAAAACACATTTATAGTGCAGCTGAGCTTATGAAAAAGTGCTTCATGTCTGTGCAACAACAGCAAATCACAGCATCTTATTAGCACTTATTGTCCACTCTTAACTCTCAAACATCAGGGGGGGTGGGGGGCAGACAGGCCTAGCCTACATACACACATCTAATGAGAGAGATTGCACTTCTTTGACTGGGCAATGGCAGAGAAAGAGGGTTCATAGGAAGTGAGGGCTACCCGCAAACAGTGATGCAAATGCTCATTTGTCAAGGAGGCACGTTGCTTGTTTTAATGGCATTCATGTGAGATAAACTGGATTCACAGGTGTATGTTGAGCCAAACATTGTTGGCACAGATATTGCCAGCGTTTTTATTTTGGGGAATGTGTTGACATGAATACACTTTATCCAAAATGTTGTGGTGGATTCATTCTCAAGTGCCTGCTTCAGAGCAGATGATGCTTGCATGTCAATTATTTCAAGTTGCAGGAGACCTTCATCAATGTGAAGTGATGCAAGGAACTCTTGTCCTTTTGTGGAAATAGCAGCTACATTTGGCAAATGGGTTGCTCACAAAATGCATCAATTCTCTGGACATGTCAAATTCATCAAATCGACTTGCAAAGTTTTCCCTCAATTTATCAATGTAATCTGTCATTAATTGAGTGACTTTTGGCTCAATTGTGCGTGTTAACGTTGACATGAAAAAAAAAAAAAAAAAAAATTTGACTGGCGGGCCGGTCAGAATCATCCCGCGGGCCGGATCTGGCCCGCGGGCCGCCAGTTGAATAGCCCTGCTATACACCATCACAGACCTCATTCTGGCTCTATACACCATCACAGACCTCATTCTGGCTCTATACACCATCACAGACCTCCTCATTCTGGCTCTATACACCATCACAGACCTCCTCATTCTGGCTCTATACACCATCACAGACCTCATTCTGGCTCTATACACCATCACAGACCTCATTCTGGCTCTATACACCATCACAGACCTCATTCTGGCTCTATACACCATCACAGACCTCCTCATTCTGGCTCTATACACCATCACAGACCTCCTCATTCTGGCTCTATACACCATCACAGACCTCATTCTGGCTCTATACACCATCACAGACCTCATTCTGGCTCTATACACCATCACAGACCTCATTCTGGCTCTATACACCATCACAGACCTCATTCTGGCTCTATACACCACCACAGACCTCCTCATTCTGGCTCTATACACCATCACAGACCTCATTCTGGCTCTATACACCATCACAGACCTCCTCATTCTGGCTGGGTGGTAATCTGGACGTTGTAAACAGCGACTCCTACAGGTCGGTCGGGGGACGCCTGCACAGCGAGGACAGGAAGTGGTGGGGGCAGCGTGAGCCTCCCACACGTTACACCTTGCCAATGAGAGTCCGCGCTGGCAGGTGAAAAGATGTGACAGGCTGCCTCCTCGTGTATCGGAGGGGACACGTGATGCAAGGCTTCTATCCTCCCTACAACCGACCAGTGGGGGGCACATGCGAGCAACGTTCAAGACAGGGGAGGGGAGAATTGGCACAATGGAATTGGGAGAACATTTTGAAAAATGGGGGAGAAAAAGTGGATTAAAAAAAAAAGCTGAAAGTCTGCTTAAGGCATATCTTGATAGTTTAATTTCAAGTCCGTTGTGGTGTACAGAGCCAGAATTGTGAGAATTGTGTCAATGTACAAATATGTAGTGTTCTAAGACCCTGGGTTCTCAGTTTCCTGGCTCCTTTACTCCATATGAACAGTAACACCCTTAACGATGTTCTAAGACCCTTAATGATGTTCTAAGTCCCTGGGTTCTCAGTTTCCTGGCTCCTTTACTCCATATGAACAGTAACACCCTAACTATGTTCTAAGACCCTTAACGATGTTCTAAGACCCTTAACGATGTGCTAAGACCCTGTGTTGGAAAAACATGCTAAATAATGAGCTGGTTCCCCCTTCAGGCCAGTCAGCTGTACTACGACGCCAACACTGGTATCTACTACTGCTGCGACGCGGAGAGCGGGCGCTACCAGTTCCACTCCAGGATCGAGGTGCCGGCCGCCCAGACCACGGCTCCAGAACCAGACCAGAACCACAGGCCTCCGGGGAGGAGGGGCAAGAGGGTGAAGAAGGGGGCAGAGAGAGGCTCCCAGCAGGAGCTCCGAGCCGAGGCCGTGAAGGAGGAGGAGGAGGAGGAGCAGCGGGCAGCGTCTCAGCGGGTCGCGGCGTCTCTGAAGAGGAGACACCGGTCCAGCAGTCCAGACCCGCGCAGGAGAGAGGCCTCCATATATCGCCGGGAAGACGACGTGAAGTCCTCCTCGTCCAAGAAGAGGAAGAGGAGGAACGGCTCGCACTCGGACGACACGAGCGGCTCCAAGAAGCGGAAGAACAAGAGTAAGAAGACGAAGACGAAGAAGAAGAAGAACAAGAAGCTGCTTAAATCGGAAAAACACAAGAAGAAGAAGAAGAAGAAGAATTCGGCGCAGAGCGACTCATCCTCCTCCTCCTCCTCCGGGACCAGCGAGCCGGAAGAGGGCGAGATCACGGCGTCGGAGCGAGGCTGGGAGTCCACGCCCTCCTTCACCTCGCCCTCCCTCTCCAGTCCAGAGTCCGAGCCGGAGAGTCCAGAAGGTGAGGAGAGACGTGCTGCTGTGGTCAGAACACCTGGGTTCTGGGAGGGGGAGGGGTCAGAACACCTGGGTTCTGGGAGGGGGAGGTGTCAGAACACGGTTCTGGGAGGGGGAGGGGTCAGAACACCGGGGAGGGGGAGGGGTCGGAACACCGGGGAGGGGGAGGGGTCAGAACACCGGGGAGGGGTCAGAACACCTGGGAGGGGGAGGGGTCAGAACACCTGGGAGGGGGAGGGGTCAGAACACCGGGGTTCTGGGAGGGGGAGGGGTCAGAACACCTGGGAGGGGGAGGGGTCAGAACACCTGGGAGGGGGAGGGGTCAGAACACCGGGGTTCTGGGAGGGGGAGGGGTCAGAACACCTGGGAGGGGGAGGGGTCAGAACACCTGGGAGGGGGAGGGGGAGGGGTCAGAACACCGGGGTTCTGGGAGGGGGAGGGGTCAGAACACCTGGGAGGGGGAGGGGTCAGAACACCTGGGAGGGGGAGGGGTCAGAACACCTGGGAGGGGGAGGGGTCAGAACATATATATAAACAGTTAGCTTAGCGTTATCTAAAAGATAAAAAGTTAGCTTAGCGTTATCTAAAAGATAAAAAGTTAGCGTAGCGTTTATCTAAAAGATAAAAAGTTAGCTTAGCGTTATCTAAAAGATAAAAAGTTAGCTTAGCGTTATCTAAAAGATAAAAAGTTAGCTTAGCGTTATCTAAAAGATAAAAAGTTAGCGTAGCGTTATCTAAAAGATAAAAAGTTAGCTTGGCGTTATCTAAAAGATAAAAAGTTAGCTTAGCGTTATCTAAAAGATAAAAAGTTAGCGTAGCGTTATCTAAAAGATAAAAAGTTAGCTTAGCGTTATCTAAAAGATAGAAAGTTAGCGTAGCGTTATCTAAAAGATAAAAAGTTAGCGTAGCGTTATCTAAAAGATTAAAAGTTAGCTTAGCGTTATCTAAAAGATAAAAAGTTAGCTTAGCGTTATCTAAAAGATAAAAAGTTAGCTTGGCGTTATCTAAAAGATAAAAGGTTAGCTTAGCGTTATCTAAAAGATAAAAAGTTAGCGTAGCGTTATCTAAAAGATAAAAAGTTAGCGTAGCGTTATCTAAAAGATAAAAAGTTAGCTTGGCGTTATCTACATTTCCAAATTGTGCCAACTAGTGTCACGATACCAACATTTTGACTTCGATACCGATACCAGCCTAAGTATAGAGCCATATGGAATCCGCGATCACGGAATCGCGGACGGAATCGTGGAATTGAGCAATAAAAATGGAATAAACTATAAAAAAAAGAAATATATATATCTTTTTTTACTTTTTTTACTTTTTTTTTTTTATGTTGTGGGACTTGTACAGCACTTTGTTCAACTTTGTCAGTGCTGTAAAGTTTAAACCTTTTTAAATCTTAGACAAACTAAACACTTTGCTTTCATGAAATATTGTAAGCCGTCATTTGAGGCTTTATAAAAGCAGCACAATGAACACAGATCTGTCAGTGCCGAGTCCGACCTCATCTTAAATAACAAACAGCATTGTTGTTGTAGTTAACAAAGAGAGGCAGAGTTGATGTTGCAAAAATATATATAATTAAAAAAAAAAAATTTTATCGAATTTTTTTTTCATATTCGAATCCCATGCCCATCGAACGAAGCTTCGAAGTATTTAAGACAGCCCTATTAAATGGACTGTTATATCTTATTAAATTGTGGACATTTATTCATTCCCACTTATTAGACACTATTTCTGATGGTAAAATGAGCGTACAAAGCAAAATACAGAATTCTGAAATATTAAAACGGAAAAAACGGAATTTGGAAAAGAATTAAATGGAATTTGGAAAAAAATAAAACGGATTTCATATGGCTCTACCTAAGTATCACAATACCGGTTCTAAAACGATACCGCGGCAAAAGCCTAAAATATCAGGAAAAGTAATGGAAAATATTATTAGATGACGGAAGAACATGGAAAATTCTTTATACAATTATTTTAATTCATATTTTGATGCTGTTGAAAACTTAACGGGGTAAAATAATGAAAAGGTCTTAAATGTAAGTGAAATGTGCCGATCCCCTGTATTTACTGTACGTTTGGTTCTCAGCCCAGGAGGCGTGGCCTCCCTGCGTCAGAGTCATGGTGGTCAGGTCTCCGGTGCTCCAGGTGGGAACTCTCTTCATCATCACAGCTGACGCTCCAGCAACCATCGGCAGGTCAGCGCCCCTCCTCCCTCCCTCTCCCCCTCTCTCCTCTCCTCTCCTCTCCTCTCCTCTCCTCGCCTCTCCTCTCCCCCTCTCTCCTCTCCTCTCCTCTCCTCTCCCCATCTCTCCTCCTCTCCTCTCCTCTCCTCTCCTCTCCTCTCCTCTCCTCTCCTCTCCCCCTCTCTCCTCCTCTCCTCTCCTCCTCTCCTCTCCTCTCCTCTCCTCTCCCCTCCCCTCCTCTCCTCTCCTCTCCTCTCCTCTCCTCTCCTCTCCTCTCCCCTCCTCTCCTCTCCTCTCCTCTCCTCTCCTCTCCTCTCCTCTCCTCTCCCCCTCTCTCCTCTCCTCTCTCCTCTCCTCCTCTTTCCCCTCCTCTCCTCTCATCTCCCCCTCTCTCCTCTCCTCCTCTCCTCTCCCCCTCTCTCCTCTCCTCCCCTCTCCTCTCCTCTCTCCTCCTCTCTCCTCCTCTCCTCTCCTCTCCTCTCCCTCTCCCTCTCCCTCCATTTTATTTAGGAATATATTTGGCGACCCCACACTTAATGTAACGCATCATTTCATTTATTTTTAAATGCTGTCCTAATTTATTTAAAATGAGAAAAGTACATTTATTTATTATTAGAGCAATATTATTTATTATTAGACTAATATTATTTATTATTAGACTAATATTATTTATTGTTAGAGTAATATTGTTTATTATTAGTTATATTATTTATTATTAGAGTACTTCAGTCCCTCCAGTTCAATGTGAAAACCAACAATAAATATTGTTGAAATATTTTTCCTTCAGTTGTCGACTAGATACAGATGTTGATACGACTGCCGGGCGACTTCAATATGTATCATATATATATATATATATATGGCACTGAATCATAACGTGAGTTAAGACGTGTCCTCTGAGTCTGAGTCTGATACCACTGCTTTAGAACTAGCAGGAGCATCTCACTCTGTGACCACCAGAGGGAGCCGATCGCTCAGCACTCTGAGAGACCTACTGCTTTGTGTTGCAGAGAGAAGGACATGGACCACGCCATCCAGATCGCTGAGGTGGGAGTCAGCAAGGTACCGTCACGTTTACTTTCTCCAGGCAGCTCCCTAACCCAGCTCCCTAACTAACCCAGGAGGCAGCTCACTAACTAACCCAGGAGGCAGCTCCCTAACTAACCCAGGAGGCAGCTCCCTAACTAACCCAGGAGGCAGCTCACTAACTAACCCAGGAGGCAGCTCACTAACTAACCCAGGCAGCTCCTGACTCACTCACTCACTGCGGGGCTCTTCAGTGTTAATTATAGTGTTCAGTGATTATAGTGTTCAGTGATTATATTGATTATTGTGATTATATTGATTATAGTGTTCAGTGATTATATTGATTATAGTGATTATATTGATTATAGTGTTCAGTGATTATATTGATTATAGTGATTATAGTGATTATATTGATTATAGTGTTCAGTGATTATAGTGATGATAGTGATTATAGTGATTATAGTGTTTAGTGATTATAGTGATTATAGTGTTCAGTGATTATATTGATTATATTGATTATAGTGATTATAGTGTTTAGTGATTATAGTGTTTATAGTGTTTATAGTGATTATATTCATTATAGTGTTTATAGTGATTATAGTGATTATATTGATTATAGTGATTATATTGATTACACTGATTATAGTGATTATATTGATTATAGTGTTTATAGTGTTTATAGTGATTATAGTGATTATAGTGATTATATTGATTATAGTGTTTATAGTGATTATATTGATTATAGTGATTATAGTGATTATATTGATTACACTGATTATAGTGATTATATTGATTATAGTGATTATATTGATTATAGTGTTTATAGTGTTTATAGTGATTATAGTGATTATAGTGATTACAGTGATTATATTGATTATAGTGTTTATAGTGATTATATTGATTATAGTTTTTATAGTGATTATATTGATTATAGTGATTATAGTGATTATATTGATTACAGTGATTATAGTGATTATATTGATTATAGTGATTATAGTGATTATAGTGATGACAGTGATTATATTGATTATAGTGATTATATTGATTACAGTGATTATAGTGATTATATTGATTATAGTGATTATAGTGATTATAGTGATGACAGTGATTATAGTGATTATATTGATTATAGTGATGACGGTACACAGACTGACTCTCTCTCTCTCTCTCTCTCCTCTCTGTCTCTCTCTCTCTCTCTCTCTCTCTCTCTCTCTCTCTCTCTCTCTCTCTCTCTCTCTCTCTCTCTCTCTCCAGTTCCATGCGGAGGTGTACTTCCAGGCAGAGCAGCGCGGCTACATGCTGGTGGACCAGGGCAGTCAGAACGGCACCGTCATCAACGGCATCAGGATCCTCCAGGTCAGAACCCTCCCAGTAGGGATGCAGTACAGGTCAGAACCCTCCCAGTAGGGATGCAGTATCAGGATCCTACAGGTCAGAACCCTCCCAGTAGGGATGCAGTATCAGGATCCTCCAGGTCAGAACCCTCCCAGTAGGGATGCAGTATCAGGATCCTACAGGTCAGAACCCTCCCAGTAGGGATGCAGTATCAGGATCCTCCAGGTCAGAACCCTCCCAGTAGGGATGCAGTATCAGGATCCTCCAGGTCAGAACCCTCCCAGTAGGGATGCAGTATCAGGATCCTCCAGGTCAGAACCCTCCCAGTAGGGATGCAGTATCAGGATCCTACAGGTCAGAACCCTCCCAGTAGGGATGCAGTACCGATCAGGATC
Organism: Notolepis coatsorum; assembly: GCF_963971535.1. NCBI lineage: Eukaryota > Metazoa > Chordata > Actinopteri > Aulopiformes > Paralepididae > Notolepis > Notolepis coatsorum. Next base: position 1,333,383 of record NC_140175.1, on the reverse strand, counting down.
CTACAGGTCAGAACCCTCCCAGTAGGGATGCAGTACAGGTCAGAACCCTACAGGTCAGAACCCTCCCAGTAGGGATGCAGCACCGATCGCACTTTTTCAGTCCCGATACCCAAACCCAGGTATCGCCCAATACCGATCCGATACCCATTGTCCAATTTTTTTTACAAAAAAACAAAAAAAAAATATATATATATATTTAGCGTTTAAGAATTGTAAAGGATCACAAGTGTGTTTTTGATTTGTTGTAAACAAAGACAGAAAATAAACTTCATTCATTCAATTAATAAACTGTACGCCTCACTGTCACTGTGTGGAAGAGACTGGGATCATTCCTTTGTGCAACAAGGCAACATCAGGCTCGACTTAAAACATTACTTTCATAACTTAGTGAAACTAAATGTAACAAATTAACACATAGATATAAATGTACTGAATAGTTATTTCTTATTTTATTCTTAAATAAAATATATATATAATAATCCGATATATATATATTTTTTCGATACCCAATCCAGCTATTTTACTGATATCGGCGGCCGATACGGATACCAATATCGGATCGGTGCATCCCTAGCTCTGAGTTCTGTTCAGCCACTACCACCTCTGTATCCATGTCGTACGGACCGCCCAGACCGTGCAGGCTTTTAAATCACTTTTAAAAACCTACCTGTTCTCCTTGGCCTTCCCCCCCCCCCCCACTTAATCACCACTAGACCCCTGGCCCTTCTATCCTCTTTGTTTTACTGTGTCATACCTGTTTTTATTACTTTCATTGCTTTACTGTGTTTTAATCTTATATCTTGCATCATATTATTTAGTTTTTATCAACCTGCCTGTGAAGCACTTTGGTGCCAGCTGCCGCTGCCTGGAAATGTGCTATACAGAAATGTTTACTTGACTTGACTTGTCTTAAAGGGGCAGTTCACACCACTACCACTTCTGTATCCATGTCTTAAAGGGGCAGTTCACACCACTACCACTTCTGTATCCTTGTCTTAAAGGGGCAGTTCACACCACTACCACTTCTGTATCCATGTCTTAAAGGGGCAGTTCACACCACTACCACTTCTGTATCCATGTCTTAAAGGGGCAGTTCACACCACTACCACTTCTGTATCCATGTCTTAAAGGGGCAGTTCACACCACTACCACTTCTGTATCCATGTCTTAAAGGGGCAGTTCACACCACTACCACTTCTGTATCCATGTCTTAAAGGGGCAGTTCACACCACTACCACTTCTGTATCCATGTCTTAAAGGGGCAGTTCACACCACTACCACTTCTGTATCCTTGTCTTAAAGGGGCAGTTCACACCACTACCACTTCTGTATCCATGTCTTAAAGGGGCAGTTCACACCACTACCACTTCTGTATCCTTGTCTTAAAGGGGCAGTTCACACCACTACCACTTCTGTATCCATGTCTTAAAGGGGCAGTTCACACCACTACCACTTCTGTATCCATGTCTTAAAGGGGCAGTTCACACCACTACCACTTCTGTATCCATGTCTTAAAGGGGCAGTTCACACCACTACCACTTCTGTATCCATGTCTTAAAGGGGCAGTTCACACCACTACCACTTCTGTATCCATGTCTTAAAGGGGCAGTTCACACCACTACCACTTCTGTATCCATGTCTTAAAGGGGCAGTTCACACCACTACCACTTCTGTATAAGTCTAAGAAATGACGTAAACTCCATGATCAAAACTGAGAAACAAAAATAAACCACGTGAACTTTGGAAATTATTCAATCAACTAGGCTGCAGTAAAAAACTTAAAACCAGGTTCTCAAACATAAACATAAAGACGGACAACACGCTCAGCGTGTCGCCATCACCCCAGTCATCACACACATAATAAACCTCTCTATAAAACAGGGACACGTCCCCAAGGACTTCAAAATTGCGAGAGTAACACCCCTGCACAAAAAGGGCATCAAATTAGACCCAGGCAACTACCGCCCTGTTTCTATTCTTACCTCCATCTCGAAAGTCATGGAAAAAATAGTATACGAACAGGTCTAAAAGTACCTGGCGGAAAAAAATCTAATCTACGAATTCCAATCTGGCTTCAGAACATCCCACTCCACTGACACATGCCTTCTCTATTTGAACGACCACATCAAACAAGAGGTGGACGCGGGCAAATACTGCGGCATGGTCATGCTGGACCTACAAAAGGCCTTCGACACTGTCAATCACACCATTCTGATTGACAAGCTAGGGCTGGGCGATATAACGATAACGATAAATATCGCGATATATTTTAATAATCGATATCGAATATCGAAATAATTTTTTTTTTTTTTTTTTTTGACCTGCAACAGGGCAGTTTTAAAACCAGAGACAGTGGACAGACTTGTCTTTCTTGCCTGCAACTTAAAGTAATGGCTTTGCTTGTCCAAATGACAATACTGACCAAATTGAGATTTATTTTTCTCTTGTCCATTTATTTAGTTTGCTTTCTAATTTAAAATACAGTTTGAAACCGTCTGTACACAGTAGGCTATGTGTGCTAGCAGAGCTAGACTCCAGTCACGAGTCACGGTGCACATGTGAGGTGGTTTGTCCACCAAAAAAGCGCCAAAAGATAGAAAATAAACTAGCAGAGCCAGAACTGTTCAACTCCCCTGGAGCCACAGCCAGCAGAGAAGCCGGTTTACTTTCGCTTTCAAACCAGCTGCAGCCTGAGAACTGGAGTGTGAGGGGATGTAACACTAAAGATGGCGGCAATGACAAAGAATTGCTGCAAAATAAACATACATCTGTTGTTAAATTTTTTATTTTTATTTTTTTTAATACTTATAACAATTCGATAATTATCGATATCGAGAAATATGATAACATTATCATATCGTTATCGCGATATGATTTTTTTCCATATCGCCCAGCCCTATGACAAGCTAAAAGCAATTGGTTTTGATAGTCTATCAGTGAGCTGGATGCAATCCTAGCTGGAGGGGAGAGAACAGATGGTGGAGGTAAACGGTACCCTATCCCCCCCCCTCACAGTGAGCTGTGGTGTTCCACAAGGAAGCATACTAGGACCGCTACTCTTCCTAATTCATGCAAATGACATGTCGTCAGCTTGTGACTGCAACTTGTTCCTGTTTGCGGACGACTCAGCCCTGCTGGTCTCTGACAAGAACAAGTTACAGGTTGAAAAAGCCCTCAGCTCAGAACTAGGCAGAATCTGCACCTGGCTCGCTGATAACAAACTATCATTACACATGGGCAAAACAGACTCCATTCTCTTCGGTTCAAATAACAAACTCAGCAAGACCGACGGCTTCTCAGTTACAGTAGGTGACAATATTATCACAAGGAAAGATGAAATTACCTACCTGGGTTCCATCCTAGAGGCTAATCTTTCCTGTGACAAAATGGCATCCAATGTAATAAAAAAAGTCAACCAACGAACTAGATTCTTGTACCGGATCTCCTCTCTGGTAAACAAGAATACCCTGAAGACTCTAGTAGGAGCACTCATTCAAGGGTACTATGACTATGCTTGCACCTCATGGTACCAAAGCACCTCAAAGGCACTAAAAACCAAATTACAAACATCTCAAAACAAACTAGTCCGACTACTACTTGACCTGACTCCTAGAACCCACCTCACCCCTGCCCACTTTGACAACCTAGGATGGCTTAGAGTAGACGACAGAGTACAGCAACTTGCAATGGGCCTGGTCTACAACATACACTACACGACCAAGGTACCCATGTACATGTCAAAATACTTACACGTTTAGCAATTATGCCACATCAATGTGGAACGCCCTACCCAAAGCTGTAAAGGAATGTGAATCACTACCCACTTTCAAAAACACTCTCAAAGAGCATCTACGGGAGACTGCAATTCGAAACTGGCCCCTACAAATGTCCTAACCCAGTTGTACAGTAAATGACCAAGTATGGCTTTGTCAGTATTCCAATGTACAGTGTCCCCCACCCCACCTACCCAACCTCCAATGTACATTTTCTACGTCAAATGTATATACACTCTTTTTCTGGACACTTTGTATCACAAACAGTACTGTATTTGCAAATCTGGTATGTCATAAATGTATAGATGTAGCAGTACTGTCTATCTGTATGTCATATATGTTATGATGAATTGAAAACGGGGGACCCTGATGTAAACAAGATGAAAGTCTTTCTCTGGTCTGCATCCCCTTAACAATTGTATGTATTGAGCTGTACTGTACTGTACCCATTCTGCAATCTGTTAATAAACTTTTCAATCAATCAGTATCCATGCGTTAAAGGGGCGACATTTCCTTTTGGGGTGAACTGCCCCTTTAAGCCTCTCCTGTGCCCTCTCAGCCCAAGACGAAGTGCGCGCCGTACGCCCTGATGCACGGAGACGAGGTGAAGATGGGAGAGACCGTCCTGTCCTTCCACGTCCACTCTGGGACCGACACCTGCGACGGCTGCGAGCCCGGCCAGGTCATGGCCCACCTCAGCAAGCACAAGAGACACCAGGAGACAACAGGTGAGACACCAGGAGACTCGATACAGCGCCACTAGCAGGATCAGGCCGGTACTGCACCTTCGGAGTCCCAATATGCCTTTTCCAGGCAAAATACAGCTCAGTGACATTGAATAGGGTATTAAGAGCGAATAAAAGAAAAAACGAGTCAAAAACATATCAACCGCTGGCTCCCAATACCGTATATATATGTGGTTGGCCAGGAATGTGTTAAAGTATGTTAGCTTTCAGAACCAATGCTTGTGTTCCCCTCGCCTCTTCCCCCCCCCCCCCCCCCACACACTAGGTCCTAGTGACTAGGACAATAGAGCTCGGGGCTAACTAGATGGCACACTGTAAACAAAAACACAGCTAAACTGTCTCAGCACAGCATCAAATAGTCTATTTTTTATATTAGTGTAGCTAGGCTTAGGTGTCGTTTATATTAGTGTAGCTAGGCTTAGGTGTCGTTTATATTAGTGTAGCTAGGCTTAGGTGTCGTTTATATTAGTGTAGCTAGGCTTAGGTGTCATTTATATTAGTGTAGCTAGGCTTAGGTGTCATTTATATTAGTGTAGCTAGGCTTAGGTGTCGTTTATATTAGTGTAGCTAGGCTTAGGTGTCATTTATATTAGTGTAGCTAGGCTTAGGTGTCGTTTATATTAGTGTAGCTAGGCTTAGGTGTCATTTATATTAGTGTAGCTAGGCTTAGGTGTCGTTTATATTAGTGTAGCTAGGCTTAGGTGTCGTTTATATTAGTGTAGCTAGGCTTAGGTGTCATTTATATTAATGTAGCTAGGCTTAGGTGTCATTTATATTAGTGTAGCTAGGCTTAGGTGTCGTTTATATTAGTGTAGCTAGGCTTAGGTGTCATTTATATTAGTGTAGCTAGGCTTAGGTGTCGTTTATATTAGTGTAGCTAGGCTTAGGTGTTGTTTATATTAGTGTAGCTAGGCTTAGGTGTCATTTATATTAGTGTAGCTAGGCTTAGGTGTCATTTATATTAGTGTAGCTAGGCTTAGGTGTCATTTATATTAGTGTAGCTAGGCTTAGGTGTCGTTTATATTAGTGTAGCTAGGCTTAGGTGTCGTTTATATTAGTGTAGCTAGGCTTAGGTGTCATTTATATTAGTGTAGCTAGGCTTAGGTGTCGTTTATATTAGTGTAGCTAGGCTTAGGTGTCATTTATATTAGTGTAGCTAGGCTTAGGTGTCGTTTATATTAGTGTAGCTAGGCTTAGGTGTCATTTATATTAGTGTAGCTAGGCTTAGGTGTCATTTATATTAGTGTAGCTAGGCTTAGGTGTCGTTTATATTAGTGTAGCTAGGCTTAGGTGTCATTTATATTAGTGTAGCTAGGCTTAGGTGTCATTTATATTAGTGTAGCTAGGCTTAGGTGTCATTTATATTAGTGTAGCTAGGGTTAGGTGTCATTTATATTAGTGTAGCTAGGCTTAGGTGTCATTTATATTAGTGTAGCTAGGCTTAGGTGTCATTTATATTAGTGTAGCTAGTAATTAATTAATTACTTAATTTCCGATACCGATATCAACCGATACCGATATATGCAGGGTTTCCCCCCCCAAAAAATGGAATAATTTCAGGTAATTAACATTACATATCTCTTGTTGTGGAATTAACACAACATTATGCATACTTTTGACAATAAATAAAATCAGAATTTGTTCTTACTTGCTTGCCTGGGTAAATAAAGGTTATATAAATGTAAAAAAAAAAAAATGAATGCCGATATCGGCCGATAATATCGGACATCCCTAGTAGCTAGGCTTAGGTGTCATTTTCTTTAATCGGTCAAGCGTGTAACGGGTCCGGATGTGTGTAAAAGGGCCGTTGAGATGACGAGGGTTGTTTGGGTTCTGCTGTTTTAAAGGTCCTGCTCAGTACGTTGAGATGACAAGGGTTGTTTGGGTTCTGCTGTTTTAAAGGTCCTGCTCAGTACGTTGAGATGACGAGGGTTGTCTGGGTTCTGCTGTTTTAAAGGTCCTGCTCAGTACGTTGAGATGACGAGGGTTGTTTGGGTTCTGCTGTTTTAAAGGTCCTGCTCAGTACGTTGAGATGACGAGGGTTGTTTGGGTTCTGCTGTTTTAAAGGTCCTGCTCAGTACGTTGAGATGACGAGGGTTGTTTGGGTTCTGCTGTTTTAAAGGTCCTGCTCAGTACGTTGAGATGACAAGGGTTGTTTGGGTTCTGCTGTTTTAAAGGTCCTGCTCAGTACGTTGAGATGACGAGGGTTGTCTGGGTTCTGCTGTTTTAAAGGTCCTGCTCAGTACGTTGAGATGACGAGGGTTGTTTGGGTTCTGCTGTTTTAAAGGTCCTGCTCAGTACGTTGAGATGACGAGGGTTGTTTGGGTTCTGCTGTTTTAAAGGTCCTGCTCAGTACGTTGAGATGACGAGGGTTGTTTGGGTTCTGCTGTTTTAAAGGTCCTGCTCAGTACGTTGAGATGACGAGGGTTGTTTGGGTTCTGCTGTTTTAAAGGTCCTGCTCAGTACGTTGAGATGACGAGGGTTGTTTGGGTTCTGCTGTTTTAAAGGTCCTGCTCAGTACGTTGAGATGACGAGGGTTGTTTGGGTTCTGCTGTTTTAAAGGTCCTGCTCAGTACGTTGAGATGACGAGGGTTGTTTGGGTTCTGCTGTTTTAAAGGTCCTGCTCCTTCCAAGGAAGACAAGGAGGCCCTGAGACAGAAGGAGCTCCGACAGATGAAGGTCAAGTACGGCCTGAAGGTGAGTGATGATGACATCATATACCAGCAGCACGTAGACGACATACAGACTAACATATGACTTATATCATATTTATATCATGTTAGGGTTATACTGTACCTTGTGTATACTGCACCTAGTGTATACTGCACCTTGTGTATACTGTACCTAGTGTATACTGTACCTTGTGTATACTGTACCTAGTGTATACTGTACCTAGTGTATACTGCACCTTGTGTATACTGTACCTTGCGTATACTGTACCTTGTGTATACTGCACCTAGTGTATACTGCACCTAGTGTATACTGCACCTAGTGTATACTGTACCTAGTGTATACTGTACCTTGCGTATACTGCACCTTGTGTATACTGTACCTTGTGTATACTGTACCTTGTGTATACTGTACCTAGTGTATACTGTACCTAGTGTATACTGTACCTTGCGTATACTGCACCTTGTGTATACTGTACCTTGTGTATACTGCACCTTGTGTATACTGCACCTTGTGTATACTGTACCTTGTGTATACTGCACCTTGTGTATACTGCACCTAGTGTATACTGTACCTTGTGTATACTGCACCTTGTGTATACTGTACCTTGTGTATACTGTTGACCAGATGGGCGGGGGGTCGTTTATAATTCCGTGGGCAACGTTATATCATTCATCTAGTGTGGGTGATATGATCATCAGAGCAGTTAGTAAAGAACACGTTGGAAAATAACGCTGGATCTTACCGTATCTTCCTCGCGCCGTTGGGCGATGAGCGTGGAGCAGAGATATTCATATTATGGGATGTAGAAATACCCGATCCATTTCCAGGTTGTATAATAGTATATACGTCCAAATCATGTTTGTCGAGTTATTTGCAACCGATCGACATCCATTGTGTCAAGATGGAGTCCTGCTAATGATAGCGAGTGCCCGGACGAAATATGGGTGAGCACCACTTCATCCACATGACTTCCTGTTGGGCGATCTGCCGATCGGCCACCAGATGGCGCTCTTGAAGCGTTAGAGAGTTGAGTGGAGCTCAGCAGTATATCTCAGGTCCCCGGGGGAGAAATATGATTTCGATCACAGATTTTTGAAATATTGATATCAAAGACGTGTTACGGCGTCTTCGGCAGAATGAGCATGGCGGGGAATGACGAGTTACGGCGTTTCCGGCGATTAAAGTGTTAAGGGGGGCAAAAAAAAGCCCTTGAAAAAAATGTTAATTTCTAACCCTGCAGTGTATAACGTTTTATATATCCCCAAGCATACCCCACATTTAGCATAAAACGCCTGACAATTGGGGGAGCTCCAGTAGCTCACCACGTACCTCGAGCGCTATTTCGGCGCCGGGGACAACCGTGCTCGTCACAGATCTCGGGTTTAGCGAGTTCGAATCCCGGACTGCAGCCGTGCCTTTCCCAGAGTGTCTTCCCCCCCATCTGTACCCCTTCAGCCTGTTTCTGTCGGTCATTCTTGACCAGAGTAAATGCGATAAACGCAAAAAAGAGCCAGCGGAATGGCCAAAGTTTAAAAAAAAAAAACGCCTGACAATGGACCTGTCTCAAAACCCTGCCCTCTTTTCTTGATCCTCCAATCACAGCTGTCGCTTACCTCTGACTTCCTCGTACAAACAAAGTTTAAACAAAGTTTGTATGAGGAAGTCAGAGGTAAGCGACAGCTGTGATTGGAGGATCAAGAAAAGGGGCAGGGTTTGAGACAGGTCTATTGCATATACCCAAAGTAATGTGCAATTTATTATACTTTATACTTATAGCACACAGTTTGTTGCATTAATGGGATTATAAAGCAACAAAAAGAAAATGTTAGACTTTTTATTACTGTTTTTACCTGTTCTAACAAAGGAAAACCTCAATCTCTTATGAAGAGGAGAAAAAATACTGGCTGTGTAGACCTACTTTTAAATAAAACACAGAAGAGGAGACAAAACACTGGTGTCTGTAGACCGACTTTGAAATAAAACCCTGAACTATGCAGCTCTATTAGAGTCCTTCCCTTATTTGTGGAAAATCTATAAAATAAAAAGTCAAATTTTCGTTGTTCGCA
>NC_140175.1:1243046-1323925 GCF_963971535.1 Notolepis coatsorum | reverse complement strand
GCATAAAACGCCTGACAATTGGGGAGCTCCAGTAGCTCACCACGTACCTCGAGCGCTATTTCGACGCCGGGGACAACCGTGCTCGTCACGGATCTGGGGTTTAGCGAGTTCGAATCCCGGACTGCAGCCGTGCCTTTCCCAGAGTGTCTTCCCCCCCATCTGTACCCCTTCAGCCTGTTTCTGTCGGTCATTCTTGACCAGAGTAAATGCGATAAACGCAAAAAAGAGCCAGCGGAATGGCCAAAGTTTTAAAAAAAAAAACGCCTGACAATGGACCCGTCTCAAAACCCTGCCCTCTTTTCTTGATCCTCCAATCACAGCTGTCGCTTACCTCTGACTTCCTCGTACAAACAAAGTTTAAACAAAGTTTGTACGAGGAAGTCAGAGGTAGCGACAGCTGTGATTGGAGGATCAAGAAAAGGGGCAGGGTTTGAGACGGGTCTATTGCATACCCAAAGTAATGTGCAATTTATTATACTTTATACTTATAGCACACAGTTTGTTGCATTAATGGGATTATAAAGCAACAAAAAGAAAATGTTAGACTTTTATTACTGTTTTTACCTGTTATAACAAAGGAAAACCTCAATCTCTTATGAAGAGGAGAAAAAATACTGGCTGTGTAGACCTACTTTTAAATAAAACACAGAAGAGGAGACAAAACACTGGTGTCTGTAGACCGACTTTGAAATAAAACCCTGAACTATGCAGCTCTATTAGATGCAGCCCTTATTTGTGGAAAATCTATAAAATAAAAAGTCAAATTTCGTTGTTCGCAAATTTCGCACCACATATCAGGCATACAGGTGAGACTTTTGTTGACCAAATATCTTAGTTGATGAAATATTTTTCATTTCAGTGTCACAGTATGACATCGATCTCCAAAATAAGAAAAGAAATTAATTTTTTTTCAAAAAAAAATTTGGGGGCAGGGAGCCGCAGCTGATTGGCTAAAGAGCCGCATGGCCTCGAGGCCGCAGGGTGCCGACCCCGCCCTATACCCTTTTTTTTTTTTCTTTTTTTTTTTCTTTTTTAATCTTTCTTCCCCTCCTTTTTCCCGATTTTTCCCCCCTCCCACCCTTCCTGGTTGTTGCGTACTTTCCCCTACTGTTGGTCCGGGAGACCGGAGACTGTCACATGCTTTCCTCCGACGCATGTGCAGCCTGGGGCAGGCCAACCTGGCCGCGCAGGCTCTCACCGGGGAGAGTGTAGCGTGTGGGAGGCCACACTATCTCTCCTCAGATCCAACCCTCGCTGAGCAGGCGCCCCGACCGAACTGTAGGGGTCGCTGTCCACAACGCCCAGGACCCACCCTTCAGCTTTCCCACCCCCTGATACAGCCAATTGTATCAGTGTGAGAGGCCAGCCAAGCTGATGGCAACGCCGGGAGCTGGATTCGAACAGGCGAATCCTAGTGTCTCGCCCTATACTTTTAATATATAAAATCATGGGAGACTTGATAGCTTAGACTTATGATTTTTATTATCAGCAATGTTAAAACATCCTACTGGTAAACAAAACACTGTAAAGGTGTGTGTGCATCATCATATATATATATATATACTTTTTAATTGCATGAAACATTATGAAGTATTCCCTAATGCCGCTTTTCCACGGTACCTACTCAGCTCGGTAGTACCCCCCCATACATTAGATAGATATAAAGACGGTACCCCCCCCCCCCCCCCCATCTTCAACGCGACACACAGAGGATTTCGACGCTAGCTATCGAGCTACTGTATGAATCCAGTGCCTTATTAGCTCAATTACGCTAGCCGCGATGCTAACCGTTAGAACGCAAGGCTACTACCAGTTCATCCACCTCGCCGCCTCCATATTCCATTGCCGTTTCTGAATAAAACACGTAGGTCTAACGTTTAAACTTGCGAAGCTCTCTCCACTTCTCTCACGCTCTCGTATCCCGGCTGTCTCCTCAAAACAAACCCTTGTGTATACTGTTTACTTTTACTCGTAGTATCTACTCGGATCCAAATAATGTATTGCCTATATTTATTGTAACATATAATATAACTGATGGGGCACACAGACCCTCATCTGCACCTTGGTTTACACTGTTTATTTTTCTCATATTTTTATATTCAGATAAAATTGTATTACCTGTATTCATGTCTTTCTACTATTACCCTGCCCATACCTGTACCTCCCCTCCCCCTCCCCCATGCTGCTATTACCCTGCCCATACCTGTACCCCCCTCCCCCATGCTGCTATTACCCTGCCCATACCTGTACCTCCCCTCCCCCATGCTGCTATTACCCTGCCCATACCTGTACCTCCCCTCCCCATGCTGCTATTACCCTGCCCATACCTGTACCTCCCTCCCCCATGCTGCTATTACCCTGCCCATACCTGTACCCCCCCTCCCCCATGCTGCTATTACCCTGCCCATACCTGTACCTCCCCTCCCCCATGCTGCTATTACCCTGCCCATACCTGTACCTCCCCTCCCCCCTCCCCCATGCTGCTATTACCCTGCCCATACCTGTACCTCCCTCCCCCCTCCCCCATGCTGCTATTACCCTGCCCATACCTGTACCTCCCCTCCCCCATGCTGCTATTACCCTGCCCATACCTGTACCTCCCCTCCCCCATGCTGCTATTACCCTGCCCATACCTGTACCTCCCCTCCCCCATGCTGCTATGATGCCTGGATTCCCCAAGGGATCAATAAAGGAATATCTTATCTTACCACCCAGATGGGCGGGAGAGCAGCGTATAATGATGCACACTTCTGAGAGGGGGGGGTCTAACACTTCTGAGAGGGGGGGTCTAACACTTCTGAGAGGGGGGTCTAACACTTCTGAGAGGGGGTGGTCTAACACTTCTGAGAGGGGGGGGGGGGTCTAACACTTCTGAGAGGGGGGGTCTAACACTTCTGAGAGGGGGGGTCTAACACTTCTGAGAGGGGGGGGGTCTAACACTTCTGAGAGGGGGGGTCTAACACTTCTGAGAGGGGGGGTCTAACACTTCTGAGAGGGGGGGTCTAACACTTCTGAGAGGGGGGGGTCTAACACTTCTGAGAGGGCGGGGTCTAACACTTCTGAGAGGGGGGGGTCTAACACTTCTGAGGGGGGGGTCTAACACTTCTGAGAGGGGGGGGTCTAACACTTCTGAGAGGGGGGGGTCTAACACTTCTGAGAGGGGGGGGTCTAACACTTCTGAGAGGGGGGGTCTAACACTTCTGAGAGGGGGGGTCTAACACTTCTGAGAGGGGGATCTAACACTTCTGAGAGGGGGGGGTCTAACACTTCTGAGAGGGGGGTCTAACACTTCTGAGAGGGGGGGTCTAACACTTCTGAGAGGAGGGGGGTCTAACACTTCTGAGAGGGGGGGGTCTAACACTTCTGAGAGGGGGGTCTAACACTTCTGAGAGGGGGGGGTCTAACACTTCTGAGAGGGGGGGGTCTAACACTTCTGAGAGGGGGGGGTCTAACACTTCTGAGAGGGGGGGTCTAACACTTCCTGAGAGGGGGGGGTCTAACACTTCTGAGAGGGGGGGTCTAACACTTCTGAGAGGGGGGTCTAACACTTCTGAGAGGGGGATCTAACACTTCTGAGAGGGGGGGTCTAACACTTCTGAGAGGGGGGGGACTAACACTTCTGAGAGGGGGGTCTAACACTTCTGAGAGGGGGGGTCTAACACTTCTGAGAGGGGGGGTTCTAACACTTCTGAGAGGGGGGTCTAACACTTCTGAGAGGGGGGGTCTAACACTTCTGAGAGGGGGGGTCTAACACATCTGAGAGGGGGTCTAACACTTCTGAGAGGGGGGTCTAACACTTCTGAGAGGGGGGTCTAACACTTCTGAGAGGGGGGGGTCTAACACTTCTGAGAGGGGGGGTCTAACACTTCTGAGAGGGGGGGTCTAACACTTCTGAGAGGGGGGTCTAACACTTCTGAGAGGGGGGGTCTAACACTTCTGAGAGGGGGGGTCTAACACTTCTGAGAGGGGGGTCTAACACTTCTGAGAGGGGGGGGTCTAACACTTCTGAGAGGGGGGGGTCTAACACTTCTGAGAGGGGGGGGGGGGTCTAACACTTCTGAGAGGGGGGGGGGTCTAACACTTCTGAGAGGGGGGGGGGTCTAACACTTCTGAGAGGGGGGGGTCTAACACTTCTGAGAGGGGGGGGGGTCTAACACTTCTGAGAGGGGGGGGTCTAACACTTCTGAGAGGGGGGGGTCTAACACTTCTGAGAGGGGGGGGTCTAACACTTCTGAGAGGGGGGTCTAACACTTCTGAGAGGGGGGGGTCTAACACTTCTGAGAGGGGGGGGTCTAACACTTCTGAGAGGGGGGGGTCTAGCACGTAGGTTCTGATGGTTCTGCCCCCCCCCCCCGAGCAGAGCAGTGAGTACGAGCAGGACAAGGCTCTGAGGAACCCCAGGTACGAGGACCGGGCCGCGTCGCGGAGGCGCACGGTGGGCAGCGAGGGAGCCTTCCAGAGAGACGACGCGCCCGCTTCAGTTCACGTGTAGGTACCCTGCTGCTGACCCTGCTGCTGACCCCTGACCCTGCTGCTGACCCCTGACCCTCAGCCAGGACCAGCATCTGACAGATTAGTTTAGAAATGTATTGTCATCATGCAGCACAACTACAGTACAATGAGAATACGTTTGGCATCCAACCAGAGAGACAATGTAACAGTAAAGTGCAACAATAATATACAATGTACAGGTGATTAAACTGGGTATAACATATATAAATGAGTAATAGTGCTAATCAGATGTATGTACAAATATAGATATAGTATTAATATGTACAGTGATACAGGTATAAAGACACTATGGTAGTAAGTCATACTGGCCAGCAGTGTAACTAGTAAGAGTAGGTAAGAGATATGTACAGATATAGATATAGTATTAATATGTACAGTGATACAGGTATAAAGACACTATGGTAGTAAGTCATACTGGCCAGCAATGTAACTAGTAAGAGTAGGTAAGAGATATGTACAGATATAGATATAGTATTAATATGTACAGTGATACAGGTATAAAGACACTATGGTAGTAAGTCATACTGGCCAGCAGTGTAACTAGTAAGAGTAGGTAAGAGATATGTACAGATATAGATATAGTATTAATATGTACAGTGATACAGGTATAAAGACACTATGGTAGTAAGTCATACTGGCCAGCAGTGTAACTAGTAAGAGTAGGTAAGAGATATGTACAGATATAGATATAGTATTAATATGTACAGTGATACAGGTATAAAGACACTATGGTAGTAAGTCATACTGGCCAGCAGTGTAACTAGTAAGAGTAGGTAAGAGATATGTACAGATATAGATATAGTATTAATATGTACAGTGATACAGGTATAAAGACACTATGGTAGTAAGTCATACTGGCCAGCAGTGTAACTAGTAAGATTAGGTAAGAGATATGTACAGATATAGATATAGTATCTACAGGTATGTAAAAAGGATTATATGCAGGTATTTACAGATGGACGCTATATAGAAGGATACAGTTATAGCACAAGCAACGGTCAAATCACGTCCACTACATTGAGTTCTACGTGTTCATGTCATGTGATGTCACTTCCTGTCCACAGAGAGATCAGTGAGGTGAACTTCATGTTGTGTGATGTCACTTCCTGTCAACAGAGAGATCAGTGAGGTGAACAAGGGAAGGAAGATGCTGGAGAAGATGGGCTGGAAGAAGGGAAAGGGACTCGGAAAACATGGAGCTGGGATGACGGATCCGGTAAGACTGGACCGGACTCACTAACGGCTGCCAGCTGAAGTACATGTAGACATGTTCTATTGTGACACTGACATGATGTAAGGAGCTGTGAGTCATGTTTTAGTACCAGGACATGTATTTAGTGTTTACTGCAGAGTGGAGGGACTGAGAGACCATGTTACTGACCAGACACTCTGTATCAGTGATGGCTGTCAGACCCATGTTACTGACCAGACACTCTGTATCAGTGATGACTGTCAGACCCATGTTACTGACCAGACACTCTGTATCAGTGATGGCTGTCAGACCCATGTTACTGACCAGACACTCTGTATCAGTGATGGCTGTTTACTGCAGAGTGGAGGGACTAGGAGACCCATGTTACTGACCAGACACTCTATATCAGTGATGACTGTTTACTGCAGAGTGGAGGGACTGAGAGACCCATGTTACTGACCAGACACTCTATATCAGTGATGACTGTTTACTGCAGAGTGGAGGGACTGGGAGACCCATGTTACTGACCAGACACTCTATATCAGTGATGACTGTTTACTGCAGAGTGGAGGGACTGAGAGACCCATGTTACTGACCAGACACTCTATATCAGTGATGACTGTTTACTGCAGAGTGGAGGGACTGGGAGACCCATGTTACTGACCAGACACTCTATATCAGTGATGACTGTTTACTGCAGAGTGGAGGGACTGAGAGACCCATGTTACTGACCAGACACTCTATATCAGTGATGACTGTTTACTGCAGAGTGGAGGGACTGAGAGACCCATGTTACTGACCAGACACTCTATATCAGTGATGACTGTTTACTGCAGAGTGGAGGGACTGGGAGACCCATGTTACTGACCAGACACTCTATATCAGTGATGACTGTTTACTGCAGAGTGGAGGGACTGAGAGACCCATGTTACTGACCAGACACTCTATATCAGTGATGACTGTTTACTGCAGAGTGGAGGGACTGGGAGACCCATGTTACTGACCAGACACTCTATATCAGTGATGGCTGTCAGACCCATGTTACTGACCAGACACTCTGTATCAGTGATGACTGTCAGACCCATGTTACTGACCAGACACTCTGTATCAGTGATGGCTGTCAGACCCATGTTACTGACCAGACACTCTGTATCAGTGATGGCTGTTTACTGCAGAGTGGAGGGACTGGGAGACCCATGTTACTGACCAGACACTCTGTATCAGTGATGACTGTTTACTGCAGAGTGGAGGGACTGGGAGACCCATGTTACTGACCAGACACTGTATCAGTGATGACTGTTTACTGCAGAGTGGAGGGTCTGGGAGACCCATGTTACTGACCAGACACTCTATACCAGTGATGACTGTTTACTGCAGAGTGGAGGGACTGGGAGACCCATGTTACTGACCAGACACTGTATCAGTGATGGCTGTTTACTGCAGAGCAGGAGGGACTGGGAGACCCATGTTACTGACCAGACACTCTGTATCAGTGATGACTGTCAGACCCATGTTACTGACCAGACACTCTGTATCAGTGATGGCTGTCAGACCCATGTTACTGACCAGACACTCTGTATCAGTGATGACTGTCAGACCCATGTTACTGACCAGACACTCTGTATCAGTGATGGCTGTCAGACCCATGTTACTGACCAGACACTCTGTATCAGTGATGGCTGTTTACTGCAGAGTGGAGGGACTGGGAGACCCATGTTACTGACCAGACACTCTATACCAGTGATGACTGTTTACTGCAGAGTGGAGGGACTGAGAGACCCATGTTACTGACCAGACACTGTATCAGTGATGGCTGTTTACTGCAGAGCAGGAGGGACTGGGAGACCCATGTTACTGACCAGACACTCTGTATCAGTGATGACTGTTTACTGCAGAGTGGAGGGACTGGGAGACCCATGTTACTGACCAGACACTCTATATCAGTGATGGCTGTTTACTGCAGAGTGGAGGGACTGGGAGACCCATGTTACTGACCAGACACTCTGTATCAGTGATGGCTGTTTACTGCAGAGTGGAGGGACTGGGAGACCCATGTTACTGACCAGACACTCTATATCAGTGATGGCTGTCAGACCCATGTTACTGACCAGACACTCTGTATCAGTGATGACTGTCAGACCCATGTTACTGACCAGACACTCTATATCAGTGATGGCTGTCAGACCCATGTTACTGACCAGACACTCTATATCAGTGATGGCTGTCAGACCCATGTTACTGACCAGACACTCTGTATCAGTGATGGCTGTCAGACCCATGTTACTGACCAGACACTCTGTATCAGTGATGGCTGTCAGACCCATGTTACTGACCAGACACTCTGTATCAGTGATGGCTGTCAGACCCATGTTACTGACCAGACACTCTGTATCAGTGATGGCTGTCAGACCCATGTTACTGACCAGACACTCTGTATCAGTGATGGCTGTCAGACCCATGTTACTGATCAGACACTCTGTATCAGTGATGGCTGTCAGACCCATGTTACTGACCAGACACTCTGTATCAGTGATGGCTTTTTAATAAAATACCACTTTAAAACACAGCACCATTAATCTCTCGTGTCCTCACCCCCCCCCCCCCCCCCCTCCTCACAGATCGAGTTGAAGATCAGGAAGTCCCAGTCCGGTCTGGGAGCGGGGGGCGCGGCCCTCTCTGTGGACGACGCCCCCCTGTCCAGGTCCAAGACCCAGAGGAACTGGGAGAAGGCCCGGGAGAGGTTCGACTCCTGCCACCCCGACGTGGCGCCCCCCAAGCCGGAGCCGTCGCCCAGGTCCTGGGTCAGAGCAGAAGAACCAGAGTGACCCAGCGCTGCTTTAACCCCGCGTGGCCTGGCTCTGTCAGAGTGACCCAGCGCTGCTTTAACCCTGCGTGGCCTGGCGCTGTCAGAGTGACCCAGCGCTGCTTTAACCCCGCGTGGCCTGGCGCTGTCAGAGTGACCCAGCGCTGCTTTAACCCTGCGTGGCCTGGCGCTCCACGATATCGTATTGACTGCTGAGCGCAGCGGAGGCGGGACCTCTGAGTTCATCCAACCTGTCTATCGAGGTCGTCCTCAACCTGATGACGTCATAATGGGCACAAACAAGCTATGTCCACTTCTCTCTCTCTCTGTCTCTCTCTCTCTGTCTCTCTCTCTCTCCCTCTCTCTCTCTCTCTCTCTGTCTCTCCCACTCTCACTTTCTCTCTCTCTCTCTCTGTCTCTCCCCACACTCTCACTTACTCTCTTTCTCACTCACTCTCTCTCTCTCTCTCTCTCTATCTCTCTGTCTCTCTCTCTGTCTCTCTCTCTCTCTCTCCCCACTCTCTCTCTCCCCACACTCACTTCTCTCTCTCTCTCTTTCTCTCCCTCCTCTCTCTCTCTCTCTCGCTCTCTCTCTGTCTCTCTCTCTCTCTCTCTGTCTCTCCACACTCTCTCTCTCTCTCTCTATCTCTCTGTCTCTCTCTCTGTCTCTCTCTCTCTCTCTCTCTCCCCACTCTCTCTCTCCCCACACTCACTTCTCTCTCTCTCTCTTTCTCTCCCTCCTCTCTCTCTCTCTCTCGCTCTCGCTCTCTCTCTGTCTCTCTCTCTCTCTCTCTCTCTGTCTCTCCACACTCTCTCTTTCTCTCTCCCCACTCTCTCTCTCCCCTCTCTCTCTCCCCACACTCTCACTTACTCTCTCTCTCTCTCTCACTCACTCTCTCCAAATTGATGACAACAATTGTTCTGGGATCGCTCTGGAGGGGTTATAATAGAGAATTCAGATTTTACATCAAAAGTTCAAATTACTTCGAACAAATGATCTTTTTACTTTGCATCGTTCTGACCTGGTTCTGGGGTAAGTGTCAGTGCTGCGTCTGGACTGAACTACAAGGTTCTGCATCTGGATTCTGGACTGAACTACAAGGTTCTGCATCTGGATTCTGGACTGAACTACAAGGTTCTGCATCTGGATTCTGGACTGAACTACAAGGTTCTGCATCTGGATTCTGGACTGAACTACAAGGTTCTGCATCTGGATTCTGGACTGAACTACAAGGTTCTGAAGCGCCCGAGACGCAGGCTTATATTTCCTACCATTGTTCTTTTCTTTTTTAACACCAAGCCTCTTATTTCTGTGACGACACAACAAGCTTTAAGGACACAGGCTTTTGTGCATTTGCCGAAAGAATGTTTTGTGAAATCTTCAACATTTGCAATCGTGATGCCTAATAAATGTTGTTATTTGTGTACATGATGTAATCGTTGATCATTTATGCACAAGAGTTTGATTAAGGGTGAGAAGAGAAGAGGTTTGTTTACATTGATGTCGTTCCGTAGACGGAATCAATCGGGCACCGTAGATTTGGGAGCGTATCTTATTTAAAAAGGTCCTTGCGTACGCAGATGACTGTCAAATGTGAAACTGTAAAAAAGTGGGGAAAAGGTACATAATGTACGTTCTGTTAGTCATAACTCATAAGTAATATATTTATGTTTTTTTATCGAAGATCTAACATGTGTATGTATTAAAAATAAGTACATATTACATGTTCAACATTTTAATATTTTCATAAAACTTTAAAGTTTCCCTGCTTGGGATGGAACCTTAACCCTAACTTTATGTCTTAACCTTAACCTGCCAAGAACCTTGGTGTTGTCCTCGACGACCAGTTGAACTTCTCTGCTCACATCGCAGCAACAACCAGAACCTGCAGATTCCTCCTGAGCAACGTCAGAAGGATACGCCCCTTCCTGACAAAAGAAGCCACCCAACTCCTCGTCCAATCAACAGTCATCTCCCGCCTCGACTACTGCAACGCACTGCTCGCTGGCCTCCCGGCCACTGCCACTAAGCCTCTTCAACTCATTCAGAACGCAGCGGCCCGCCTGATCTCAAACCTACCGAAGTTGGCCCATGTCACCCCACTTCTTAGGGACCTGCACTGGCTCCCCATTGCTGCACGAATCCGCTTCAAGGCCCTCGACCTAGCATACCGTGCGGCAAAGGGAACCGCTCCCGCCTACCTCCGGTCAATGGTCTCTAACTACACACCCTCAAGACCCCTACGCTCTGCATCTTCTGGCCGCCTCAGACCTACTCCTATCCAAGCTCCGGGAGGGTCATCAAGGAGAAGTCGCCTATTCTCAGTCCTTGCCCCACAATGGTGGAATGAACTACCCACCCCAGTTAGGACAGCCGAAACACGTCCAATCTTTCGCCGTCGACTAAAGACGCACTTCTTCAACCATTATCTGAAATAATAATATAAAAAAAAAAAAGTAATAATAATAATATATCTAACACTAACTAACCTTACTGTCATGCACTTGTCCTAATAAACTAACCTACACTGTAACACGCAACACTTTAATGAACATTGTTACTCAGCTGATAGAGTTGTACCCTTCCTGATGGCTTGTCGTACAGAACTTGTAAGTCGCTTTGGATAAAAGCGTCAGCTAAATGACTAAATGTAAATGTTAATAATAAACACTGTTAGGACTATCTGACTCTTAATAATAAACACTGTTAGGACTATCTGACGCTTAATAATAAAGACTGTTAGGACTATCTGACTATTAATAATAAACACTGTTAGGACTATCTGACTCTTAATAATAAACACTGTTAGGACTGTCTGACTCTTAATAATAAACACTATTAGGACTATCTGACTCTTAATAATAAACACTGTTAGGACTATCTGACTCTTAATAATAAACACTGTTAGGACTATCTGACTCTTAATAATAAACACTGTTAGGACTGTCTGACTCTTAATAATAAACACTGTTAGGACTATCTGACTCTTAATAATAAACACTGTTAGGACTATCTGACTCTTAATAATAAACACTGTTAGGACTGTCTGACTCTTAATAATAAACACTGTTAGGACTTTTTTTTTTTTTTTTATCTTTTTCCTCCGGTTTTTCTCCCATCCCAATGTTAGTCGTTATGCCAATTCCCAATCCCCTTCCTGGTCGCTGCGCACTTACCCCCCACAGTCGGTCTGGGAGAGTGGAGGCTATCACGTGCTTCCTCCGACACACGTCTAGCCAATCAACCGCTTCTTTTCACCTGGCAGCGCGGACTCTCACTGAGAGGGTGTAGCGTGTGGAAGGATCACACTACCCCCCTTAGATCCTATCCGCGCTGAGCAGGCGCCCCGACCGAACTGTAGGAGTCGCTGTTTACAACGACCCGGACCCACCCCGCCAGCTTTCCCACCCTCTAATACTGCCATTTGTATTAGTGTGAACGGCCAGCCAAGCTGGTGACAACGCCGGGAGCTAAATTCGAACAGGCGAATCCAGCGTCTCTGGCGTTTGGTGACGAACACAATCTCCGCTACGCCACCTAACCCTAGGACTGTCTGACGCTTAATAATAAACACTGTTAGGCAGGGACGTGCACAGGACTTTAGAGGGGCAGGTGCTCAAAGGCTGAAAAGTGCACTGGGCCTGTACTATTTTTGGGGGCCCTTTTTGGGCAGGGAGGGGCCTTTTTATGCTTTTTGGGGGGTTTTGGTGATCAAATATTGAATATTGAACTATAATAATCAGTGCAGAAGCTCACTTATCCTTGAAAGACACTTTTATCACTGACTTAAAAGGCCCATACATCTCCATAAATGTTCAGGGCGGAGGGAATAAGTGCTTACCCTACAGACCCCAAGTCTGTTAGGACAGCAGACTCGGTTGGCACTGCTCAAAACTTACCTTTTTAAAATAGCTTTTAAATGAATTATTATCTTTATTTCATTGTCTTATTTTTCTTTATTTCTATACATTTTACTTAAATATTTTATTATAATTTGTATCATTGTTTTATGTAGTTCTTTTTTTATCATTTTATTTGTTCTTTTTTAATGTCAACAAATTATTTATATTATTCAAATGGACTCAAACATGTTCCTTTGTGATGTCACAGTATGATGTCATAATCAAACATTCTAGAACATTTGTGATGTCACAGTATGATGTCATAATCAAACATTCTAGAACATTTGTGATGTCACAGTATGATGTCATAATCAAACATTCTAGAACATTTGTGATGTCACAGTATGATGTCATAATCAAACATTCTAGAACATTTGTGATGTCAGAGTATGATGTCATAATCAAACATTCTAGAACATTTGTGATATCACAGTATGTGTCATAATCAAACATTCTAGAACATTTGTGATGTCAGAGTATGATGTCATAATCAAACATTCTAGAACATTTGTGATGTCACAGTATGATGTCATAATCAAACATTCTAGAACATTTGTGATGTCACAGTATGATGTTATAATCAAACATTCTAGAACATTTGTGATGTCACAGTATGATGTCATAATCAAACATTCTAGAACATTTGTGATGTCACAGTATATCAAACATTCTAGAACATTTGTGATGTCACAGTATGATGTTATAATCAAACATTCTAGAACATTTGTGATGTCACAGTATGATGTCATAATCAAACATTCTAGAACATTTGTGATGTCACAGTATGATGTCATAATAGCACATTCGTGATGTCACAGTATGATGTCATAATAGAACATTCTAGAACATTTGTGTACAGTATATATATTCAACAATTCTCTCAGTAGATATCAGATCTCAGAAGACCAAGTGAAGATATCACTTGTTGTTTCCGGCTACTTGTTTGTAAGCTTGAATATATTCTTTAGATACAATTTAAAATCCCCACATGGAAAAGGAAACAATGTCCTGTACAATCCTTAATGAGCTGCGTCTGGAGGGAAGGTTCAGTGATGTGGTTATTAAAGTCAACAGCACTGAGTTGAATGCCCACAAGGCCCTCCTGTGTGACTGCAGTGACTATTTCAGGTAAGTTTAGCTTGGTTCAGGTTAGCTTGGTTCAGGTTAGCTTGGTTCAGGGTAACTTGGTTAGTAAACAGATACCATACTGTACTTTTACTGTAAACAGATACTATACTGTACTTCTACTGTAAACAGATACTGTACTGTACTTCTACTGTAAAAATATACTATACTGCACTTCTACTGTAAACAGATACTATACTGTACATATACTGTAAACAGATACTATACTGTAATTCTACTGTAAACAGATACTATACTGTACTTCTACTGTAAAAAGATACTATACTTCTACTGTGCTAAGACCCTATACTTCTACAGTGAAAATATATTACTACTAGGGCTGTCCCCGACTAAGGATTTGGATAGTCGACTAGGATTGGCCAAAATTTGCCATTAGTCGACTATTAGTCGACTATATATATATATATAAAAATATATATTTTTGTATCATTCCATTTGGGCTGTGGGGGGTGCTTAATGTCTGAAGGAGTCGACTGAAGGCTTCTTGTCCTCTGCAAAAGCATGCAATTTGTCTAGTCTAGTGTGTTCATTAGATGGGTGAAATCCTCTTTCAGTGCCTCTGTGCCTGTTTTCATAGGCAGTTGGCCTCTGGTGTGCGTGCCATTAGCGTTAGCCACGCTTCTAAGAGGTTGGCAGTCGACTACGGCTCCTTTCGACCGATTAGTTGACTAATAGGGGTCAGCCCTAATTACTACCAGAAATCCGCTCTTCGCTCTAGACGTCTGGTTCCGCTCTCATTCGCTCATGTTGCCCCCCCCCCCCCCAAGTCGCTCTCCGCTCGCTCACCGATCACCTTCATTTGCGCATCAAGCGCTCCCCGCTCCACAGCCCGCTCAGCAGAATTTTTTTGGAGCATGATGTAAATTAGCTTGATTTGACCAAACTACAACAGTCTGCACCCCCTGGGCCCCGTAAACAATTGTTTGTATTGAACCGTATTGTCTTGTACCCATTCTGCAATGTTAAATAACGTTTATCCATTCAACTAGCTGTACTATGCTATGGTAGCTAGCCTAGCCGCAATGCTATGGCAGATCCCATTCACGTTAGCATGTAAGCTAACAACAACAGCGTTAGCTTTAGTCTCTCGCTTTTTGTGAGACTAAACTCCGCTCTTGGTGGTCAGGGCCGCCTCAGGGGGTGTGCGAGCAGTGCGGTCGCACAGGGCCTCGCGGGAAGGGGGGCCATCACAGACCTAAAATCTAGTTTTGCTTACATGCTTATATATTTCACATTAGACACATTTGTAGAATAGTGTTCCGGGCTCTGCGGCTCTGCAGATATACTATTGGTTTCATTCAATTACTTTTGTGCAAAGCATCGTTGGAGGACTAACGCTAGCTAACTAGCGATAGCTACGTTATCGAGTGCTAACGTGTGGCAGATAAACTAGGACTCCCAAGTTCATCCCAATGGGGGGACAATATCATGGATGGGACTGGTACTTTTCATCTCCACGGTAGGAAAATGCGTCAACGTCATCTCCTTCCAACTTTGCCATTGATTCTGCGTTAGGGTGAGTTTTTCATGCAATCTATTCTGTTCCCGCCGTGGTCTCTCTCTCTCTCTCTCTCTCTCTCTCTCTCTCTCTCTCTCTCTCTCTGTCTCTCTCTCTCTCTCTCTGTCTCTCTCTCTCTGTCTCTCTGTCTCTCTCTCTCTCTCTCTCTCTTCTGTTGTGCTGCACCCGCTGTGGTCTCTGTATCTCTCTCTCTCTCTCCATCTCTCTCTCTCTCTCTCTCTCTCTCTCTGTCTCTCTGTCTCTCTCTCTCTCTCCATCTCTGTCTCTCTCTCTCTCTCTCTCTCTCTCTCTCTCTTCTGTTGTGCTGCACCCGCTGTGGTCTCTGTATCTCTCTCTCTCTCTCTCCATCTCTGTCTCTCTCTCTCTCTCTCTTCTGTTGTGCTGCACCCGCCGTGGTAGGGCGGGCCATACTTTTTTTTTTTGGAAAATCAATCGAGTGGGGTGTCTAAAATATGTGTTTTTTTGTGGGGAATTCAAATATGAGTTCATTTTTGGGATAGGATAACTCTAACCTACATCATTTTGGATTTCAAAATGGCCGATTTTACCATTTTTCACCCCTTGGCCATACATGGATGCCAACATGAATCTGAAGGAAATCCTAACATGCAAGGTGTCTAAATGATGTGTTTCTTAATGGGGAATTCAAATATGAGTTCATTTTTGGGATAGGATAACTCTAACCTACATCATTTTGGATTTCAAAATGGCCGATTTTACCATTTTTCACCCCTTGGCCATACATGGATGCCAACATGAATCTGAAGGAAATCCTAACATGCAAGGTGTCTAAATGATGTGTTTCTTAATGGGGAATTCAAATATGAGGTAATTTTTGGGATAGGATAAATATAACCTGCATAATTTTGGATTTCAAAATGGCTGATTTTACCATTTGAACCCATTGGTATTGTATTACAAAATTGCAAAGATAAAAAATATATGGGAAATCATTTATAATGACAAAGCCATCAAATTTATTAACAAGTGAACTGTATATAACTGGATACAACTCCAAAGATCAATAATAATAATACTAACAATAATAAATTGTATTTGTAATGCACACAAACACCTAAGTGCTAAATCTCGATCTCCTGACTTCTTGAACTTTGCCAGGTTCCAATATCTTGATTGGACTCATTCTTGGATGGCAAGATCTCCTACTGTACTGCTTTAGCCACCAACCTACAAACACAAACTTAAAGTCAACGTCAGCCATAAATAGGTGAGCTCTTTCCAGAACTACTCAGCAGAAACCTCTGTAACCATTTAAACAAACGTCTCAATGTATTGAGAAAATCCATGGGGCTCCATCAATCCTCTATCTTCTTAAATTTGATCAGGTTGCACAAGTCCTGCTTGGATTCATTCTTGGACATCAGCCTCCTGCTGGTCTCCTGAGCCCTGATCCCTCCATCCCTTTTTTCTTGTGAAAAGTACTTAGCAGAGGCCTCAGTCACCATTTTAACAACCCTCTCGATGCTTTGTGTGTGGCAAGGCCAGTCGAGAACCTCCATGGGGGTGTTGATTAAGTTCTTCACCTCGGAGGTGCTTAGGGAGCAGGTGAGAGGTGGCTCTGACAAATCT
Source organism: Notolepis coatsorum (assembly GCF_963971535.1). NCBI lineage: Eukaryota > Metazoa > Chordata > Actinopteri > Aulopiformes > Paralepididae > Notolepis > Notolepis coatsorum. The sequence goes on along the minus strand of NC_140175.1, from coordinate 1,307,260 downwards.
TCTGACCAGCTGATTAAGCCACCAATGCTGGAAGCGTCGCTATTGATGTGAGGTGTTCTTCTGATCCTGACACAGGAGTCTCCCAGCTGAGTGTCTGGATCCCCCTCTCCCCTGATGGCCAGGATTCTCTCCACCCCCTCAATTCTCTCTTTTTGATCCTCAGAGCACAGCAGTGTTTGGAGGATGGCTTCACTGTGGGCATACCAAGCAGATCTTCTCACAGTTGGCATCACAACATCCAGCACCTCCTTCCTCTGAGACTTGAGGCAGTCCAGCTGAAACAGGATGTGCCTAGGCCCTTCGATCCAGGAGTGCTTGACCTTCATGTTGAACCAACATGGATAATACACTCCAATGATGAATTCCACAATGCATTGTAGATTATTCAGGTTCTTTCTTTTAAGTTGATGCTTTGACACCCAGAGCCTGAGGAGTCTGTTTGCTGTGGTGAGCCAGCGGCTGTGGTTTACCGGTCCAATCTCCAGCAGAGCCAGCCTTGCAGAAAGCACTCCATCCCTGATTGCACAGACCTGCTTATAGCCATAGTGTTGATCAGTTGAGAGATCTTGAATGATCTTCTCAGGCAGCTTGATCAGCGGAGGGCCAAGAAAGATCCTGGTGAAGTTAGGATTGATCTCCAAGTCTGTAACAGAATCAAGGAGCTGTCCTATTGGCCCAGACAATTTGTTGTCTGACAGAGTAGCCCCATCAACTTCAACAATGAGACGGCGCAGTGGAAGTTCACCAGTGTGCAGGTTGCACACCAACCAGACCAGCTTTCTCCCCAGGTGCAGCTCCAGCTTCCGCATTACACCTGCCTTCACTCCAGTGTTGACATTGGTCGAGTCTCCTCCAATGGCCCACAAGGTCTTATCAGAACCTCTCTCTTTCAGCCAGGCAAACAGGACCTTAGCAATCTTCTCTGCATGGGACTCCTCTTTAGTTGCTTTCTCTGGTGTAAAGTGGAACAGATAGTTGCTGCCAGGCTCACTAGCAACACTATAGTGTTCTTCCTTGATCTTTGCAGGAAAAAATTGGTCACTGCCCTCAGCTTCCATCATCACATTGGTCATGTCAATCCGCCCATCAAAGAGGATACAGGAGATCCCCCCCTCCTCCCTGCACTTCCCCTCAAACTCTTCCCCCAGCTCTTGCATCAACTTTTCTTGTGCTCTCTTAACCTTGTTCTTATCAATCACTTTACTTGTGTCATCTTCTAAGATGAGTCCTGCATCAATCAGAGCTGCAGTTGCTATAGCTGCAGTTGGCCTTAGACCTATGCCATACCTTACACTAGCAAGGGCGATGTTTGGAATCTCATCATAATTTTTCCGTAGCTTTGCTGAAGCTGCAGGGTCAGTTTCAGGAATTAGCTCAACTTCAGGGACTGTAAGTAAGCTCTCAACATCCTTCCTGGCAACCTTGTCTGCTGCTGCAAAGCTTTCTTCTTTGCCCCTTCTCCTTTTCTCTGCCTTCTTTTCCATCCCCTGCCTTTCCAATGTTTTAAGAAGATAGAGGATTGATGGAGCCCCATGGATTTTGAGACGACGTGCCAGCCATCACCACCTGTCGCCGTTTGCCTGGAGTGGGACACCGTCTTCGCTCTCTAATTCTCTACGGGAGGTTTTCCAGTGTTCCCACTCCAGACGTCAAGCCGGCTCGTCATCGCTCCCGATTCCACGGGAGGAAGGCGTCTCTTCGTGATCCTCGTTCCTGGGGTGAGGCTCGTCGTCGCTCCCTAGTATTCCACGGGAGGACGGCGTGTGCCCATCCCGTTCCCCTTGGACCCAGGCTCGTCGTCGCTCCCTAGTATTCCATGGGAGGACGGCGTGTGCCCATCCCGTTCCCCTTGGACCCAGGCTAGTCGTCGCTCCCTAGTATTCCACGGGAGGACGGCGTGTTCCCATCCCGTTCCCCTGGGACCCCCTTTGTTCTGCGCTGCCCGTCTGCAGCATCCGAGGAGGAGGATCTCCGTGCCCGGCCCCAGCTGTCGGGCCCCTGTCCCCGTGGCAGGCCTCCGCTGTCGGGCCCCTGTCCCCGTGGCAGGCCCCCGCTGTCGGGCCCCTGTCCCCGTGCCAGGCCCCCGCTGTCGGGCCCCTGTCCCCGTGGCAGGCCCCCGCTGTCGGGCCCCTGTCCCCGTGCCAGGCCTCCGCTGTCGGGCCCCTGTCCCCGTGCCAGGCCTCCGCTGTCGGGCCCCTGTCCCCGTGCCAGGCCCCCGCCGTCGGGGCCCTGTCCCCGTGCCAGGCCTCCGCCGTCGGGCCCCTGTTCCCGTGCCAGGCCTCCGCCGTCGGGCCCCTGTCCTCGTGCCAGGCCTCCGCCGTCGGAACCCTGTCCTCATCCCTGTAAGCAGCTCTGGCCCTCGCCCTGTCCAAGGCCTTAACCCTGTTCTCTGTCCCTGTCTCCAGCCCGCCTCTCCGGGCCTCTGTCCCTGTCCCCCTCTCCAGTGCCCCTGGTCCTGGCCCTGACACTTAGCCCTGGTCCTTAGCCCTGGCCCTTAGCCTTAGTCCCTTAGCCTGTTCGCCTCTTAAAAGGCACAGTGCCGCATTTTCCATATTTCCTTGACTCTGGTGTTTTTGTGTTTTCCCTTAAAGGGACTGTGCCGCTTTTTGTTCTATAATAAATATTTGCCCTGTTTTGGCTTACTCTCATACCTGTCTTGTGTTGTGCGATTGGGGTCGGTTACAAACCATAACACTCTCTCTCTCTCTCTCTCTCTCTCTCTCTCTCTCTCTCTCTTGCTATATGTTGACAGTTGACTGTATCATGCCCAGCCTCGGGCAGCGCTATTATTTAAGAATATGTTGACTGTATGCCCAGCCTCGGGCAGCGCTATTATTTAAGAATATGTTGACTGTATGAAAAAATTATATAATTTTTTTTTACCTTTAGGGGGGGGGGGGGGGGGCTCGCGTTTAGATCTCGCACAGGGCCTCTCATTTCTCCCAGGCGGCCCTGTTGGTGGTACATTGTGTTGATGACTCTGCACCCCCTGGGCCCCTTAACAATTGTTTGTATTGAACCGTATTGTCTTGTACCCATTCTGCAATGTTAAATAACGTTTATCCATTCAACTAGCTGTACTATGCTATGGTAGCTAGCCTAGCCGCAATGCTATGGCCGATCCCATTCACGTTAGCATGTAAGCTAACAACAACAGTGTTAGCTTTAGTCTCTCGCATTCTTAAGAGACTAAACTCTCCGCTCTTGGTGGTACATTGTGTTGATGTTGGTTTCGTTTCATCAATAAATGAGGTAGAACACAGTGAATGTATCCTTTTTTTTTATTGCACTTTGTTTGTTTCTCACTGAAAATAAATGTTGTGTTCGCCCGAGGTCCCGAGGTGATTTAAAGATGGCGGATTCTACTTTGGACATAGCAGGATGTGTAGTGACGGTTGACCCTTCTCATTGGTTGAAAATGGCCTTCATGTTTGTACATCGCCACCTATTGCTTTGGCATTGTACTACATGTATATTACATCAGTTTCTGTGGAGCGGCTGGGAGCGGCTGGGAGCGGAGGAGAGCTCTCGCTCCGGAGTCGCTCGGACCCATTTTAAAACCCACTCCACGCTCACTTCAAAATCCACCTCTCCGCTCCGCTCACATGCTCTGATTACTACACAGGACAGAATGTTGCTTACTGTTTACTCATCAGATATCTCTATACTCTGCGTCCCACAGAGCCCTCTTCACTCGCTGGAGCGACTCAGAGAAAGCAGTCTACACTATCCCTGGGGTGTCCCCGGGTATGATGCAGCTCATCATAGAATACTCCTACACACGCTTTGTGCTGGTGACAGCAGAGAACGTGGAAGAGCTTTTGGTGGCTGCAGACCAGCTTCGCGTCACTGCCATAGTAGGAGCGTGCTCTGACTTCCTAGAAGGCCAGCTGTCTCTGGAAAACTGTGTCGGCATCTGGAGGTTCACGGACATCTACTGCTGCCCTGACCTGAGGCGCAAGGCCCATCTCTGCATCGTGTGCCACTTTGAGGAGATGTTGCACGTCTCACAGGAGTTTGTGGAGCTGTCCCCGCAGCAACTGGTGGACATCATCGAGAGGGATGACCTGAACGTGAAGAGCGAGGAGACGGTGTTCGAGGCCGTCCTCCGTTGGATCGACCACTCCCGTGAGGAGCGTAAAACACACATCCCTTTGCTGCTGCCCAAGGTAACTAATTGTATTACTGTGCATTACATTAAAACAACACTAGGTTCCCTAGTACAGTGGTTCTCAAACATTTGGGTCCAAACTGTTCCCTAGCAACAGAAACCGTCTACAACCGATGTCTAAGTTGTACCCGCTGTCTGCTTGTCTCTTCCCAGGTTCGCATGGGCTTGATGAGGCCTGACTACTTGCTGAACAACGTCCAGAACAACCCTGTGGTGAGGGACAGCCACGACTGCAGGCCCCTCATCCTCAGCGTCCTGAACCCCCCTGGCTCCGACAGGCTCCCAAACCCCCTGACCCGCCCACGCCGGCCCCAGGAGGTCCTATTGGCCATCGGAAACTTGGGTGGCGGCATCCTGACCATGGAGGCTTACAACATTCGAGCCGGTGGATGGATGGACGTGAGCGTTGAGGGGGAGACTCCCCGGTGGTACCACGGCACCGCTTATCTCCAGGGTCTGGTCTACTGCGTCGGCGGCTGGGCCGGTGGGCAGCCTCTCAGCAGAGAGCCTCTCAGCAGTGTGAGCAGGTTCAACCCCGTCACTCGCAGCTGGCTGCAGGCGGCTCCCATGCACTCAGGCCGCAGTCGCCTCAGCGTGGTCGCGTTGGACGGCTGTATCTACGCTATGGGAGGGAGAGACAGATACATGGTACTGAACACCGCCGAGCGCTACGAGCCTGAAACCGACCAGTGGACAGTGATCTCACCCATGCTGGAGCACAGGAGCCGCGCCGGGGCAGCAGCCCTCCAGGGCAAGGTGGGTGGAACTGAGGGACACATTTACATTACATTTACATTTAGTCATTTAGCTGACGCTTTTATCCAAAGCGACTTACAAGTTCTGTACAACAAGCCATCAGGAAGGGCACAACTCTATCAGCTGAGTAACAATGTTCATCAAAGTGTTGAGTGCTACAGTGTAGGTTAGTTTATTAGGACAAGTGCATGACAGTATGGTTAGTTAGGGTTAGATTTTTTTTTATTTTTTAAAAAATTCAGATAATGGTTGAAGAAGTGCGTCTTTAGTCGACGGCGAAAGATTGGACGTGTTTCGGCTGTCCTAACTGGGGTGGGTAGTTCATTCCACCATTGTGGGGCAAGGACTGAGAATAGGCGGCTGCTCTTTGATGACCCTCCGGGAGCTTGGATAGGAGTAGGTCTGAGGCGGCCAGAAGATGCAGAGCGTAGGGGTCTTGAGGGTGTGTAGTTAGAGACCATTGACCGGAGGTAGGCGGGAGCAGTTCCCTTTGCCGCACGGTATGCCAGGTCGAGGGCCTTGAAGCGGATTCGTGCAGCAATGGGGAGCCAGTGCAGGTCCCTAAGAAGTGGGGTGACATGGGCCGACTTCGGTAGGTTTGAGATCAGGCGGGCCGCTGCGTTCTGAATGAGTTGAAGAGGCTTAGTGGCAGTGGCCGGGAGGCCAGCGAGCAGTGCGTTGCAGTAGTCGAGGCGGGAGATGACTGTTGATTGGACGAGGAGTTGGGTGGCTTCTTTTGTCAGGAAGGGGCGGATCCTTCTGACGTTGCTCAGGAGGAATCGGCAGGTTCTGGTTGTCGCTGCGATGTGAGCAGAGAAGTTCAACTGGTCGTCGAGGACAACACCAAGGTTCTTGGCGGTCGGGGACACGGTCACAGCTGCATTCTCGACTGTGATGGAAAGGTCGGTCAGGGGGGAGATTTGGCCGGCAGGTGGAGCAATTCTGTTTTGCTTAGGTTCAGTTTGAGGTGGTTGGTCGTCATCCAGGCGGAGATGTCGGACAGACAGGCCGAGATCCGCTCAGAGACGTGGATATCAAGTCAAGTCAAGTCAAGTCCAGTCAAGAGTTTTAATTGTAACGGCATACAAGTATACAATGAAATGCGGGTGGTCTTGCCCGCAACGATGTGCAATACAGTGGTACAACATATAATAGAATCCAATAAAAAGAAAAAACAACATTGTGCAATAAACAGTTAACAGGTAACATGGTGTGACATCTCGGTATCTGTACATAGTTATTTACAGAGCATATAGGACATGCTAGGTAGCTTTGGTAGTGCAATACACTGTTCCTGTTATACTAATTTAAAGTGGCCTTTCCTTTTGGCCATAAGTGTGCGTGTGTGCGGCATGAGTGTGTGCCCGCTCATGTTAAAGTGTTAAAGTGGCTGCTAGTGTGTCAGCGTGCACAGCGTGCGTGTCGTGTGTGTGCTCATGTGTGCTTATGTGTGGATAGTTCAGTGTTCTGTGGTACTCAATGTTCATTGTTCAGGGCTCTGATGGCCTGGGGGAAGAAGCTAAGCCTAAGCCTCTCTGTCCTAGTAGCTGGGGTTCGCAGGCGTCTGCCTGACCTCAGCAGCTGAAACAGGCTGTTATTGGGGTGGTGGGGGTCTTTAATTATTCTGCAGGCTCTGGATTTGCACCTCTTGTTGTATAGAACCTGCAGGGGAGGTAGTGCAATACCCGTGGTACGCTCGGCTGAGCGCACCACTCTCTGTAGGGCCTTCTTGTCCTGTGCCGTGCTGTTTCCATACCAGGCAGTGATGTTTCCGGTCAGGATGCTCTCTACAGCCCCTGAGTAGAAGGACTGGAGTATCTTCCCTGATACTCTGAACTTCCTTAACTGTCTCAGGTGGTAGAGGCGCTGTTTCGCCTTCTTTACTACTGTGTCTATGTGTGTTGACCATGTCAGATCCTCTGAGATGTGGACCCCCAGGTACTTAAAGCTGCTCACCCTGTCCACGGTAGCCCCGTTAATCATCAGTGGTGTGTGCGTCTCCTGCTGTCCTCTCCTATAATCCACGATCAGCTCCTTGGTTTTACCAATGTTCAGGAGCAGGCTGTTGTCCTGGCACCAGCGTTCCAGTACCTCAACCTCCTCCCGGTAGGCCTTCTCGTCGTTGTCCGAGATCAGCCCCACCACCACCGTGTCGTCTGCGAACTTCACTATGGAGTTGGAGCTGAACTTGGCCACACAATCGTGTGTGTAGAGGGAGTACAGCAGGGGGCTCAGGGAGGGAAGGAGAGGAAGAGTTGAGTATCGTCGGCATAACAATGGTAGGAGAAGCCATGAGACGTGATAATGTTACCCAGTGATTTAGTGTAGAGGGAGAAGAGAAGAGGTCCTAAAACCGAGCCCTGGGGGACACCCGTCCGCAGGGGGCGGGTGGCCGACAGGGTCCCTCTCCATGACACTTGGTAGGAGCGGTCATTGAGGTATGATGACAGCCATGTCAGCGCAGAGCCAGCCACTCCCATTCCTGCGAGGGCCGCGAGGAGGATCTGGTGGTTGACTGTGTCGAAGGCTGCAGATAGATCTAGGAGAATCAGGACAGAGGAGAGGCCTTTCGCTTTTGCTAAGTGAAGTGCCTCTGTGACCGCAATGAGGGCTGTCTCTGTGGAGTGACCAGTCCTGAAGCCTGACTGATTAGGGTCTAGGAGGTCATTCTGTAAGAGATAAGCAGTAAGTTGGTTGGATACAGCACGTTCAAGTGTTTTAGAAAGGAAGGAGAGAAGAGAGACAGGACGGTAGTTGCCTATGACGGTAGGGTTCAGGGATGGTTTTTTTATGAGGGGCGTGACTCTGGCTTGTTTTAGGGAGGTGGGGACCACCCCCGAGTTGAGTGAGGAGTTGATGGTTGCAGTTAGGAATGGGAGGATGTCTGGTGCTATGGTCTGGAGGAGTGGGGAGTGTAGCCGGTCCAGCTCGCAAAGTCTTCGGCAGAGAAAGATGAGGGAGGGGGGGTGGGGGGAGTGAGGAGGGAGGACATGGTAGCATGCAGTTTGCGAAGATTCTTGGCAGAGGCCTCGATCCTATGGTGAAAGAAAGAAGCTTTGGCATTAGTAATGGTTTTGGAGAATGTTAACAAGAGGTTGTGATATGTGTCGATGTCAGCAGTGAGGCGTGACTTTCTATACTTCCTTTCAGCTGCTCTCAGGACCTGTCTTTGTTCTCTCACTGGATCTGTCAGCCATGGACTGGGTGGGGAACGGCGGGCAGGTTTCTCAACGAGGGGACAGAGCTTGTCGAAGGAGGTTGCAAGGGCTGAGAGGAGGGTGGAGGTTGCCATCTCTGTGGAGAGAGCAGAGAAGGTGTCACTCAAAGGTAGAGCGGATAGTATGTCAGAGGAGAGGGTGGAGGGGGATAGGGAGGGCAGGTTGCGTCTGAGTGAGACGGTTTGAGTTGGGGTGAAGACCTTTCGGTTAAGCATGAGAGTTAGTGAGAAGGATATGAAGGAATGGTCAGATACATGTAGGGGAGTTACCGTGGTGTTAATGATGCTGGAGTTACGGGAAAATATGAGATCCAAGGAGTTGCCTGCTTTGTGGGTGGGAGGCATGGCAGTGGGAGTCAGGTCAAATGATTGTAGGAGGGAGACTACTATGACTGACTGAGATGAGTCAGGCAGGTTGAAGTCGACCAATAGAAGGAGAGGGGTACCATCTTCCGGTAAGGAGCTTAGAAGCATGTCCAGCTCATCTGTGAAGTGATCGAGCGGACCTGGAGGGCGGTAGAGTGTAACAATGGTGAGATTGAAAGGATTAGAGACAGATACTGCATGATATTCAAAAGAGGAGAGTGACAGTTCTGGGAGGGGTGTTAAGTTTGTAGTCCATGAAGGAGATGTCATGAGGCCAGTGCCTCCACCCCATCTGGAAGGTCAAGGTGTGTGAGTGAAGTTATAGTTTGTAGATAATGCTGCAGGTGTTGATGAGTTATTGGGGGTTATCCAGGTCTCAGTTAGAGCCAGGAGCTGCAGATTTTGACTATGGGCGTAGGCAGTAATGAAGTCAGCTTTCTTGACTGCTGATTGACAATTCCATAAGCCTCCCCGTACTGTGACAGGTGTATTAGTGGCTGTAGGAGGGTAGGATAGATTAGCCGGGTTGCTAGCAAACTGCCGTGGGTGGGTTGAATCTGTTCTGGAGGAGCAGATTGTGGATATGAGACACATTGTGGTGTCAAGAGTGGCAGGGAGGAAGTAGAGAAATAGCAGAGTGGGAGGGAAAGGGAGATTTTTCAGAGTGGAGTGAAAGATAGGACTAGGGTGTACTTAGCACTAGGTGGATCGGCGGATCCCTCAGCGAATAACTCCAGGAAAACTCCGATTTGTCCCTCTTCGTTTCTCGACACTTCGCTGACGCTAAGCCAGCAGGCCTTTAAATCCCTATCACTAATTAGTGCTGTCTAACACCTGGCCCTTAATGGGTCACTTAAGGAAACAAAATGGCCGCTTTAAACACGCCCCTTAATCAAGTCAGCTGGTCAGGTCAGCAATCAATTTATAATAAATCTCAATTTAAAGATATTACTAAATTACTTAAAATGTCTTACCCTGATGCAGTGTAAGTCTCTCAGTGAATGTGCTGTCCTTCCACAACAGAATGTAGTACAGAGTGATTCCAGGAGAGGCTGAGGTTCTGCTTTTAAGCAGTGACAGGGCTCTGAGATCACACTCAGTACACAAGTGCTGTCTTTAAGCAGGAAGCAGCCTTTAATGGGGCACTTAAGGAAACAAAATGGCTGCTTTAAACACGCCCCTTAATCAAGTCAGCTGGTCAGGTCAGTAATCAAGGGGGGACACAGGGTGCTAGATGAACACAAGGAACGTTAGATCAGAAATCATAAATGTCTTTATTGCCAAGTAAGCTTGCACATACAAAAGATGTGTCTGGGTCGCGTGAATACTTTCGGCAGCCAACATGCCCTTCCGCGTTGCTCTGATTGGCCGAGCGCGCGCATGAGCCGCGACGCACTCCTCAGCGGCAGGAATACTAAGCTCCCCCTAAACGCAATTTATAAAAAATGGTAGTATTGATTACGCCGTAACGAATCATTAAACAAATATACCGTTAACTGGAATATGTTGTGCCTTTACACATATGTTGGATTATGTAATTGGTTTGTCATGACAAACCAATCAAAAATCGCGATTTACCCGGTGGCTACAACAACACACAGTACCTACATGCATCATTGTTTACAATGAACGGTGGGGCTAATCTAAAGGACTGGACACGGACGCGTTAAACAGCAATCAATTAATTTAATATAACAGTCCGGTTCTGTGTTTGTTTGTGTCTGTAGATTGTTGGTGAACAACTAACTTTAGTTTAGTTTAACGCGTCCGTGTCCAGTCCTTTAGATTCGCCCCACCGTTCATTGTAAACAATGATGCATGTAGGTACTGTGTGTTGTTGTAGCCACCGGGTAAATCGCGATTTTTTTATTGGTTTGTCATGACAAACCAATTACATAATCCAACATATGTGTAAAGAAACAACATATTCCAGTTAACGGTATATTTTTTTAATGATTCGTTACGGCGTAATCAATACTTCCATTTGTATAAATTGCGTTAAGGGGGAGCTTAGTATTCCTGCCTCTGAGGAGCGCGTCGCGGCTCAAGCGCATGCGAGCGCTCGGCCAATCAGAGCAACGCGGAAGGACATGTTGGCTGCCAAAAGTATTCACGCGTCTGGGTCCTTTGGTGCATCAACATTAACAGACAATTAAAGTAGAATGAAATCAAATGGAATATATAAAACTAAATTAGAATATTCTTTCTTATTACAGGTTTACATCTGTGGTGGCTTCAACGGTGCGGAGAGTCTGTTCACAGCTGAGTGCTACAGCCCAGACACCGACCAGTGGACTCTGATCGCCCCCATGAGCAGCAGGCGTAACGGACTGGGAGTCGCTGCATACGGAGGACATGTCTATGTGGTAGGTGCACACGGAGACAAATGCTTTATACTAGATATTTTTATAGATATGTATCATTTGACTTTCAATGCTGCTGTGATGCCCTCATTTCACTAAGTGGATTAATACAGTGCCTGCCTGCCTGAGCCACACACTAAAACATTCCTCTCATGTGTCCTGTCCTCAGGTGGGAGGGAATGACAATGGACACAACCTGCGTAGCGCGGAGGCCTACAGCCCCTTGACTGACTCCTGGAGCGCCCTGCCCGACATGATCACCCCCCGCTGCTTATTTGGCATCGCGGTGCTGGACGACCTGCTCTTCGTGGTTGGAGGCATCTCCAATGGCTTCAGACCCATCTCCAACATGGAGCGCTACGACCAGAGCAGCGACAGGTGGACTGTAGCCGAGGACATGAAGATCCCGCGCTTTGACCTAAGCTGCTACATAATGCATGGCCTGCCATTTAATATGAGCCAGTACGCTGCTCCCCGTGGAGGAGGAGGAGGAGGAGGAGGAGGAGGAGGAGGAGGAGGAGGAGCAGGAGGTGGAGGAGGAGAGGAGGAGGAGCAGGAGGAGGAGGAGGAGCAGGAGGTGGAGGAGGAGGAGGAAGATGAGGAAGAGTAGGAGCAGGAACATGAGGAGGAGGAGGAGGAAGATGAGGAAGAGTAGGAACAGGAGGAGGCGGAAGAGGAGGAGGAGGAAGATGTGGAAGAGTAGGAGGAGGAGGAGGATTAGGAGGAGGGGGAGAAGGAGGAGGAGGAGGAGGAAGAGTAGGAGGAGGAGGATTAGGAGGAGGAGGAATGATGAGGAAGAGTAGGAGGAAGAGGAGGAAGAGGAGGAGGAGGAGGAAGAGGAGGAGGAGGAAGATGAGGAAGAGTAGGAGGAGGAAGATGAGGAAGAGTTGGAGGAGGAGGAGGAAGAGGAGGAGGAGGCAGCAGGGGATCCATCTAAGAACCTTAAACATTTATTAGACCAAAAGAAATTCTAAGAAATTAATAAATTACTATCAGCCAAAGGTGGTGCATTTCTTTCTTCTAGTAATTCAGACAATATCAGTTTTTAGTTTGTGTAATGTAATGTAATATCTGTTTTTAGTTTGTGTAATGTAATGTAATATCTGTTTTTAGTTTGTGTAATGTAATGTAATATCTGTTTTTAGTTTGTGTAATTGTGAAGTGCCACAGAACAACAGTGACCCTTTTGGAAATTGACATCCTGTTCTCTCTCTGTCCCTTGTATGATATAATACATTAAGCATTATAAAGGATTAAATATAAAGTATGTATTATAAACTTGATAACAGGACGAGTAGGCCGCTGATATGACGGATGTCTTTTTGCATTCTTATATAACCTGTATAAACTATACTACAGTTAATGGAATATGCAGTCAGAATGGAAACAGAGGCAGGGGGGTGCTCCAGTCTCCGTTAGAGTTCTGGGCTGAACAAGAATGTGTAGGGAGGTGAGCACTGAGCTCACAGCACTAACCTAGACAGAGCAGCCTGCAAAATTAACCCTTGCCTGTCTTGAAGAGAGAGGAGGAAGAGAGTGCTTGTGGGGCGGCGTGGCTCAGGGGTAGAGTGGGTCGTCCAATGATCGAAGGGTTGGTGGTTCGAATCCAGCTCAAGCCCATGTCCATCCCACTGCCGTTGTGTCCTTGGGCAAGACACTTAACCTACTTGCCTCGTATGAATGTGTATGAATGTTGGTGGTGGTCGGAGGGGCCGTAGGCAATGATTATTCGCCACGCTTCCGTGAGTCTGCCTCAAGGCAGCTCTGGCTGCAATTGTAGCTTACCACCACCGGTATGACTGTGTATGAACGAATAATGGACTCTGTAAGCGCTCTGGGGTCACTGGGGTGTCATGAAGAGCGCTATATAAATCCAATCCATTATTATTATTATTATTATTATTATTATTATTAGAGTGCCATCATAACACTTTAAAAACCACATGTATGATGTATTATTATGATTATGATATAAATGATTATGTATATATATCTGTATATGTATATATAGGCGTGCTAGACTATTCATGCAAGAAGTGTATTCACGTATTGTACATTACACAGGGGATTTGCTTCCATCTCAATACTGACTGGACCCCAGAGGAATGTGCAGAGACCTTGGGGCCTCTGCTCCAGCTAGAAACAGATAACAGACCGAGGGTTTTTCCCAAAAAACGTGACCCGTTGCTTCCCCGGTTGCTGTAGCAACTAGAAGGGGGGGGGGGGGGGAGTTCATCCTTGCTGAATTATGTGTTGATTGGATGGTAGAAGTGACATCACTGTTTTTGGACCAATAGCAACAAGGTCTTGAGTCCGTATATAAGGACCAGCTCGCTGGATCCCAGATCAGATTTTTGAGATGTTGAGATTTTCAGTTTTTCAAACAGGTTTTGCTTGCAGACATCAGGCAGCATAGGCTATGCTATCCTATAGAATATGACGTTTTGTTATATAATCTTTTAAACTGTATTGGACATTTCCAATACAGTCCTTTTTTTGTAACTTTCTTAAATAAAAATGACTTTTTATAATCCATTGAGTTCGAGCACTGCTTTCTGCCAGCAATGGGCCAAGAGACTGGCCGCGCCCTGCAAATTCCTGGAGGTGACTATACAGATTGAATCAATGGCTGGTTAATGCTTTTCAGCTAAAGTTATATATTATATATATATATGTTATTAACAGTGGTAATACTTATTAAAAAATAGTAATACAACCAAGCTTTCAAATGAGCAGTATAACAGGCCTTCCCTCACAAATGAGGACGGTGATGATGGTGGTGGTGGTGACGTAAGATCATCAGGCTTCCAGAGAAGCAGCCTAACAGGCATTACGTAAAATGATAATAATGATATAATAATGATAATAATGATATTATTGTTATTTATAGGCAATAAGAGTTCTCCTAGACGGGGGGGCAGGTGGCGCACGGAGATTACGTTTGTCACCAACACCGGGAGACACTAGGATTCGCCTGTTCGAATCCAGCTCCCGGCGTTGCTATCAGCTTGGCTGTCCTCTCACGCTGATACAATTGGCTGTATCAGGGGGTGGGAAGCTGAAGGGTGGGTCCTGGGCGTTGTGTACAGCGACCCCTACAGTTCAGCCAGGGCGCCTGCTCAGCGAGGGTTGGATCTGAGGAGAGATAGTGTGGCCTCCCACACGCTACACTCTCCCCGGTGAGAACCTGCGCGGCCAGGTTGGCCTGCCCCAGGCTGCACATGCGTCGGAGGAAAGCATGTGACAGTCTCCGGTCTCCCGGACCAACAGTAGGGGAAAGTACGCAACAACCAGGAAGGGTGGGATGGGAGAAAAATCGGGAAAAAGGAGGGGAAGAAAGATAAAAAAAAAAAAAAAAGAGTTCTCCTAGACATACATTCGGTTTATTACAAACAAGAAGAGGTTAACAACTCTTCTATGCTTACATTTCATATCAAATTTCATAGCTGACTATGAAGTAAGCTTGACAGAAATAGTAATTGACTCGAGAACTTGGCGAGTTTAGCACCTCGCTGGGGGATATCGAGCGGCCACAGGCTTCTATCTCGAGTAGGTGATTGAGATAGATAGAGACTGCCTGTAGCTCTTAACATGGCGTCCCTGGCTTAGGGCTGAGATCGGTATGATAACAGCCAAAATAAAATAAACTAGAAATATTGAAAACGGAGAACCGTGAAATGAACAGACTACAAAAGCGAGTTTAAACCTTAAAATTGAAGGTGCTCTTATTAGCACCTAGGGAGCTAAAACCTTCCGCTTTAGAATACACCAGACAAAGGATATTGATCTGTATGGCCCTCGGTGGAAAGCAGTGGCAAATTAAAATGCAAATTCTGCGTAGTGGGGGCATTGCTGGTGGAGCGGTTGAAGCCGCAAAATTGGATTAAAGACAAGAGAATCCTCTCTAATGACACTGAAGCCAGACGAGAGCTAACTAGCTCACCATCGGCTAACGAGCCAGTGCTAACAGGAAGTGAACTGGCCCTAGCCAGACAAAGCTAACTAGCTCACCATCGGCTAACAAGCCAGTGCTAACAGGAAGTGAACTGGCCCTAGCCAGACAAAGCTAACTAGCTCACCATCGGCTAACGAGCCAGTGCTAACAGGAAGTGAACTGGCCCTAGCCAGACGAGAGCTAACTAGCTCACCATCGGCTAACGAGCCAGTGCTAACAGGAAGTGAACTGGCCCTAGCCAGACAAAGCTAACTAGCTCACCATCGGCTAACAAGCCAGTGCTAACAGGAAGTGAACTGGCCCTAGCCAGACAAAGCTAACTAGCTCACCATCGGCTAACGAGCCAGTGCTAACAGGAAGTGAACTGGCCCTAGCCAGACGAGAGCTAACTAGCTCACCATCGGCTAACGAGCCAGTGCTAACACAAGTGAACTGGCCCTAGCCAGACGAGAGCTAACTAGCTCACCATCGGCTAACGAGCCAGTGCTAACAGGAAATTAACTGGCCCTAGCCAGACAAAAGCTAACTAGCTCACCATCGGCTAACGAGCCAGTGCTAACAGGAAGTGAACTGGCCCTAGCCAGACAAAGCTAACTAGCTCACCATCGGCTAACGAGCCAGTGCTAACACAAGTGAACTGGCCCTAGCCAGACGAGAGCTAACTAGCTCACCATCGGCTAACAAGCCAGTGCTAACAGGAAATGAACTGGCCCTAGCCAGACAAAAGCTAACTAGCTCACCATCGGCTAACGAGCCAGTGCTAACAGGAAGTGAACTGGCCCTAGCCAGACGAGAGCTAACTAGCTCACCATCGGCTAACGAGCCAGTGCTAACACAAGTGAACTGGCCCTAGCCAGACAAGAGCTAACTAGCTCACCATCGGCTAACGAGCCAGTGCTAACAGGAAATGAACTGGCCCTAGCCAGACGAGAGCTAACTAGCTCACCATCGGCTAACGAGCCAGTGCTAACAGGAAATGAACTGGCCATAGCCAGACAAAAGCTAACTAGCTCACCATCGGCTAACGAGCCAGTGCTAACAGGAAGTGAACTGGCCCTAGCCAGACAAAGCTAACTAGCTCACCATCGGCTAACGAGCCAGTGCTAACACAAGTGAACTGGCCCTAGCCAGACGAGAGCTAACTAGCTCACCATCGGCTAACGAGCCAGTGCTAACAGGAAATGAACTGGCCCTAGCCAGACAAAAGCTAACTAGCTCACCATCGGCTAACGAGCCAGTGCTAACAGGAAATGAACTGGCCCTAGCCAGACAAAAGCTAACTAGCTCACCACCGGCTAACGAGCTGGTGCTAACAGGAAGCTACCTAGCCCGAGACTACAGGAGGCTACATAGCCCTAGTCTACAGGAGCACCGGCTAACGAGCTGGTGCTAACAGGAAGCTACCTAGCCCGAGACTACAGGAGGCTACATAGCCCTAGTCAACAGGAGCACCGGCTAACGAGCTGGTGCTAACAGGAGGCTACCTAGCCATTGCTACCATTGCTAAGAGGATGGC
Source organism: Notolepis coatsorum (assembly GCF_963971535.1). Lineage (NCBI taxonomy): Eukaryota > Metazoa > Chordata > Actinopteri > Aulopiformes > Paralepididae > Notolepis > Notolepis coatsorum. The sequence continues at coordinate 1,290,916 of NC_140175.1, read as the reverse complement.
TACCTAGCCATTGCTACCATTGTTAAGAGGATGGCTACCTAGCCACAAGTGAATTGAATGCTAACTGAAGGCTACCAAAACGGAGCCCACAGGAACGCAGGCTAACTAGCCACAAGTGAATTGAATGCTAACTGAAGGCTACCAAAACGGAGCCCACAGGAACGCAGGCTAACTAGCCACAAGTGAATTGAATGCTAACTGAAGGCTACCAAAACGGAGCCCACAGGAACGCAGGCTAACTAGCCACAAGTGAATTGAATGCTAACTGAAGGCTACCAAAACGGAGCCCACAGGAACGCAGGCTAACTAGCCAAAAGTGAATTGAATGCTAACTGAAGGCTACCAAAACGGAGCCCACAGGAACGCAGGCTAACTAGCCAAAAGTGAATTGAATGCTAACTGAAGTCTACCAAAACGGAGCCCACAGGAACGCAGGCTAACTAGCCAAAAGTGAATTGAATGCTAACTGAAGGCTACCGAAACGGAGCCCACAGGAACGCAGGCTAACTAGCCAAAAGTGAATTGAATGCTAACTGAAGGCTACCAAAACGGAGCCCACAGGAACACAGGCTAACTAGCCAAAAGTGAATTGAATGCTAACTGAAGGCTACCAAAACGGAGCCCACAGGAACGCAGGCTAACTAGCCACAAGTGAATTGAATGCTAACTGAAGGCTACCAAAACGGAGCCCACAGGAATGCAGGCTAACTAGCCACAAGTGAATTGAATGCTAACTGAAGGCTACCTAGCCGGAGCCCACAGGAACGCAGGCTAACTAGCCACAAGTGAATCGAATGCTAACTGAAGGCTACCTAGCCGGAGCCCACAGGAACGCAGGCTAACTAGCCACAAGTGAATCGAATGCTAACTGAAGGCTACCTAGCCGGAGCCCACAGGAACGTAGGCTAACAAGCCAGTGCTAACAGGAAGTGAACTGGCCCTAGCCAGACAAGGGCTAACTAGCTCACCACAGGCTAACTAGCCATTGCGAACAGGAACGAATAGCAGTCTACCTAGCCCGAGACTACAGCAGCGCCGGCTAACGAGCCAGTACTAACACAATGTCTCACAATCATTCCCACATCACTGAGGACGAGGAATTACCCTTGGATGATGGATTGGGAGTTTTCATACCCGGCCTGGGTCTAGAATACCTAGGAGAGCGGGAAGAACACCCAGAGTCCCCTGAAACGTTTGCGGAAGTGAGTCACTCGGAACAGAGGGCCCAAATTACGTGGCCCCCGTCAGGACCCGGGAGGATGTATGAGGAAACACCAGACACTCGGCCTCCAAGCACGGAGAAAGAAGGCTCAGGGGGTTTCACTAACCCTGAAAGCCCTGAGCTCCAGTCTACCTGTGCGAGACACACCCAGGAGGGGATGACACAGGAACATGGTCAGGACCCAGGAGTTGGCCGAACACTGCCTGCTCCCACTTCCATGTATATGGATAAGAGGGCTCCGCCCTCAATGAGAGTTCCCTCTGGACACGAAATGGGGGAATTTGCACCCAAAAAACTCCCTAAACCTGGAACAAGAGAGAAACCTTACTGCTGTGACCAGTGCGGACAGACCTTCACGGAGAAGATATACCTTAAACAACACCGCATGGTTCACACAGGAGAGAAACCTTACTACTGTGACCAGTGTGGGAAGAGCTTTAAGGCAAAGTCAGATCTTAAAATACACCACATGATACACACAGGAGAGAAACCTTACTGCTGTGACCAGTGTGGGAAGAGCTTCAAGACGAAGACTCACCTTAAACAACACCACATGGTGCACACACGAGAGAAACCTTACTGCTGTGACCAGTGTGGGAAGAGCTTCAAGAGGATGGAAGAACTTAAACGACACCACATGGTACACACACGAGAGAAACCTTACTACTGTGACCAGTGTTACACGAGCTTCAGGAGCCAGCAAGGGCTTAAGAAACACAGACGGCGGAGGCAGCCATGCAAGGTGCCAACCTGCTTAACGGGAGCAGTCAGGGGTTATGTGTCTTGCTCAAAAACACTGCGACACACTATCTGGGACGAGCTGGAATCGAACCAGGAACCCTCTGATTGCCAGACGACCGCTCTGCCTCCTGAGACACTGTTTATGCAGTATGAAAGTGCGGTCAAGACGGAAGCGTCAATTAAAGAGCAAGGGTTGAATCATGAAGATTCTCAACGTGAACAATCCATAGATCTAGACCACAGGGAACTGACGGTGGTCGTGTCGGACCTGACATTTGAACCCACAAATGGAGACCCTGTTCTGCCACAGGATATTGGAAATGGAAAAAACCAAGAAGACGATGTAGTCATTCTTCCTCTTTGTGAGGCGCAAGGCTCCACCTCAAAACGAGCAGCAGCGTCTCCCTCCACTGCCATAGAGGTGTTCGACTCTCTAGATGAGTTCCTAAAGGCCAAAAACATCAATTATGAGCACTGTTCCATTTTCTATGGCCCAGAGGAGGAGGATGGCAACATTCAGATCGGGGATCAGAACCCGAGGCCACAGATGACACCTTCAGGTGAAACTGAGTCTGAGCCTGAACATGATGGGGAGCTAAATACCTCTGAAACTGAACACAGTTCTGATTACTCAACATCTTGAGTAATAGCACAGGAGATGCTAGCTCAGGAGAAGCTGGCACAGCGGACGCTAGCCCATGAGACGCTAGCTCAGCAGTTGAGACATCTCAAAAGACTAGAGATCCCAGAAAGGGCCTCAAATGGCCTAAATGATGGAAATAGAACTAAGGACCCCCGGTCCAGATCCAGGGGAAAACATGGGGGAGAAACTAACCCCAGAGCAGCAAGCAGAGATGAGGGCAACAAAGGAAGGAATTCGAGCAAGTGCAAACTGCACTTGACATTCAGCTCATCTGTCAAGAGGAATGATATAGTGTTATTGTCATTTAGGAAGAAACATGACATAGAATACTACATTCATTTTGTATACATTTTAAGTATACTATGTAAAGATGTCTGTCTTTTCTCTAAACCAGAGTAAAGAGGACGAAAGAATTTGTAATCTATTTCATTCAAAGGGGATTTCCTGACAGCAACCATCTGGTAGGTTAGCACCCGTACCAACCATATCAGCTGCATGAGATGTACACTCACCGGCACCTATGGATACAAATTGAGACTCTGCAAACTCTCATCAAGCTTAGCACCTTAACGCGGGGGGGCAGAGCGAGCATCAGGGTCTCTGTATCCGACGGGCCCATCAGATTTGTGGGGACTTGGAAGCTTCAGCATACAGGACGCTGTGGTGCTTAGGCGGCCAAGTTACTGGTTTATAGGTCTGTCGAAACGGATCGGAGGTTCTGGGGCTTAGAACATCCGAGAGTTGGGCTTTATACTATTTGAATAGGTATTAACAGCCGAAAAAATATGAACTGAAATGACTGCTGTCAGGTGCCTCTGAAGTAACATAATGTTTACTTAAAGTCAAAAACCTAAGTAGAAAGCTCTACACGTAGAAAGCTCTACACGCGACTAGAAACCTACGATAAAAGGCTTAAAGTCATACTCGAGTAGAAAGCTCTACTCGGGAATATCACACTTCAGTAGAAAGCTCTATTTTTGTGATTAAAGTAAACGTTTACGCACGACTGAACGGTAACGCAGTGTTATACCTAAAGTCAAAACTCTAGTAGAAAGCTCTACCCTACGAGACGGATCAGTCTCTCACAATTAAGTAGAAAGCTCTACACACGACTAGAAACCTACGATAAAAGGCTTAAAGTCATACTCGAGTAGAAAGCTCTACTCGGGAATATCACACTTCAATAGAAAGCTCTATTTTTGTGATTAAAGTAGCGTTTACTCACGACTAAAGGGTAACGTAATGTTCAGGTAACAGGTCACCTGAACTAGAAGTAACCTAATGTTTACTTAAAGTCAGAATAAGTCCTGCATAAGTCCTGCTACTGTGACGGAAGTGGAACCAGCGTAATCATACAGGCTGGTGTTATCGGCAGGAGCCGAGTCTATAAGAGGCTACATAGCCTGAATCTACAAGCAGGCTAACTAGCCAGAGCAAACATCAGGCTAACTAGCCAGAGCTAACACCAGACATAACAGTCACTAACTACCCAGTCTGGACCGAGACAAGCACAACACAGGGTTGACCCCCTGTGCAAGAAGGAAGTGGACGGAAACAATCACGGAATTGGAACAAATGGGCGTATTGACTATGTTGGACTCTGCTCTAACAAATACCCCTGTGATGGGAGTCCCCAAACCCGATGGATCATGGAGATTAGTGCACAACCTAATTGCCCTGAATGCAAGAACTTGCTCAGATACCAGGACAATGATAAACATAGCACAAACAACCAGGAATCTGCCCAACAAACATTGGAAGTCTAGCATTGATTTGGCTAATGGATTCTGGTCAGTACCTATCGACCCCCTATCCACCCAAAAGACGGCGTTCACCTGGAACAAGCTGTCTTATGGATGGACAGTATTACCACAAGGGTATAAGAACTCTCCGAATGTGTTCCAAGAAGTCATAGAGGACATCCTGAAAGGTCTGGACGTCACCATATACATCGATGACGTCCAAACTGAAAGGCAAAGCTCTCGAGGGAAAAAACCCTAGGAATAGGAACATCCCCATAGCATAGAGGAAGCGGATACCCTGGCCCAAAAACTACTTAAGGTCGGAGGGCTACACCTCAAAAGACTGGCCTTAGTCATGCCCATGGCCTGGGAAGACAAAGGCACGGTGAGAGTAACAAAGGACGAGGTTACTCACATGATCAAACAGGTACATGATAACCTTGGACATGTCGGAAGTAAGAGGATGTTGGTATACCTGAGAACTAACAACATTCTCATACCTAAAGCCAAACAAAGAGCGAGAACAGTCCGAAAGGCCTGTGAACAATGTGCGATGGTAAGGGGGACAAAACCTGAACCAGTGCCACCGGGACGAATAGCAGTATCTGAAAGCAGGACTGAAACTACTGGAGGAAGCGGGTGTAATGGCCCAATACTCTGTACCCTACCAGCCCAATACGAACGGGGTGGCAGAGAGAGCTGTACGCTCTATAAAGGATCAGATGATCAAAGTGAATATGTTGCGATCCTGGAATGAACCGACCTCCCTCCTTAGGATACACCAAGGAGACCAACAGTACAGTTCGGACCGGAAGGATCAGAACCTGCCCTATCTCGAGCCAGGAGCATTCTTAGACGGGGGGGCTGTCCCCCGGAGTCAGTGGACGACGCAGCGAATAGCAAAAAGGAATATACTGACCCAGATCAGAACTCAGAAATGGAGGAAGACCGGGATAGGTCAAGCTCCAGAGCATCCTCAAGGTCCTCATCTAGATCAAGATCTAGGGAGAGAGTTCGGTACCCAAGGGACGAACCTCCTAGACCAAACAAGAGAGCTAAGCAGGCCAAACTGAGACCTATCAGCAAGGGGCCTTCTCTGAAAGCTCTCCTGGAGCTCAGATGCAAGTCTTCCCGCCGAATTACCAAAGCAACGACGTGGCCCCTATCCTGTCGGGACGTCCAGCCAGGGAACAACAGATGCAAGTCTTCCCGCCGGCTACCAGGGTAACAGGGAACCAAGATGACAGAGGGGGTGTGGAGAGTCACAGCCACGTGACCCCGCAATCGCCATCTCGTCCCCCATTACAGACACTATTAAGACAATGGAAAATGACCGACCAGGATGACAGAGGGGGTGTGAAGTGCCACAGAACAACAGTGACCCTTTTGGAAATTGACATCCTGTTCTCTCTCTGTCCCTTGTATGATATAATACATTAAGCATTATAAAGGATTAAATATAAAGTATGTATTATAAACTTGATAACAGGACGAGTAGGCCGCTGATATGACGGATGTCTTTTTGCATTCTTATATAACCTGTATAAACTATACTACAGTTAATGGAATATGCAGTCAGAATGGAAACAGAGGCAGGGGGGTGCTCCAGTCTCCGTTAGAGTTCTGGGCTGAACAAGAATGTGTAGGGAGGTGAGCACTGAGCTCACAGCACTAACCTAGACAGAGCAGCCTGCAAAATTAACCCTTGCCTGTCTTGAAGAGAGAGGAGGAAGAGAGTGCCATCATAACACTTTAAAAAGCACATGTATGATGTATTATTATGATTATGATATAAATGATTATGTATATATATCTGTATATGTATATATAGGCGTGCTAGACTATTCATGCAAGAAGTGTATTCATGTATTGTACATTACACAGGGGATTTGCTTCCATCTCAATACTGACTGGACCCCAGAGGAATGTGCAGAGACCTTGGGGCCTCTGCTCCAGCTAGAAACAGATAACAGACCGAGGGTTTTTCCCAAAAAACGTGACCCGTTGCTTCCCCGGTTGCTGTAGCAACTAGAAGGGGGGGGGGGAGTTCATCCTTGCTGAATTATGTGTTGATTGGATGGTAGAAGTGACATCACTGTTTTTGGACCAATAGCAACAAGGTCTTGAGTCCGTATATAAGGACCAGCTCGCTGGATCCCAGATCAGATTTTTGAGATGTTGAGATTTTCAGTTTTTCAAACAGGTTTTGCTTGCAGACATCAGGCAGCATAGGCTATGCTATCCTATAGAATATGACGTTTTGTTATATAATCTTTTAAACTGTATTGGACATTTCCAATACAGTCCTTTTTTTGTAACTTTCTTAAATAAAAATGACTTTTTATAATCCATTGAGTTCGAGCACTGCTTTCTGCCAGCAATGGGCCAGGAGAATGGCCGCGCCCTGCAAATTCCTGGAGGTGACTATACAGATTGAATCAATGGCTGGTTAATGCTTTTCAGCTAAAGTTATATATTATATATATATATATATGTTATTAACAGTGGTAATACTTATTAAAAAATAGTAATACAACCAAGCTTTCAAATGAGCAGTATAACAGGCCTTCCCTCACAAATGAGGACGGTGATGATGGTGGTGGTGGTGACGTAAGATCATCAGGCTTCCAGAGAAGCAGCCTAACAGGCATTACATAAAATGATAATAATGATATAATAATGATAATAATGATATTATTGTTATTTATAGGCAATAAGAGTTCTCCTAGACATACATTCGGTTTATTACAAACAAGAAGAGGTTAACAACTCTTCTATGCTTACATTTCATATCAAATTTCATAGCTGACTATGAAGTAAGCTTGACAGAAATAGTAATTGACTCGAGAACTTGGCGAGTTTAGCACCTCGCTGGGGGATATCGAGCGGCCACAGGCTTCTATCTCGAGTAGGTGATTGAGATAGATAGAGACTGCCTGTAGCTCTTAACAGTAATGTAATGTAATATCTGCTTTTAGTTTGTGTAATGTAATGTAATATCTGTTTTTAGTTTGTGTAATGTAATGTAATATCTGTTTTTAGTTTGTGTAATGTAATGTAATATCTGTTTTTAGTTTGTGTAATGCACATAATATGGGAACTTTTATCCATATGGTTGAGCCTGTTAGGAATTGCACCCCCGGGGGGGCAGGTGGCGCACGGAGATTACGTTCGTCACCAACACCGGGAGACACTAGGATTCGCCTGTTCGAATCCAGCTCCCGGCGTTGCTATCAGCTTGGCTGTCCTCTCACGCTGATACAATTGGCTGTATCAGGGGGTGGGAAGCTGAAGGGTGGGTCCTGGGCGTTGTAGACAGCGACCCCTACAGTTCGGTCAGGGCGCCTGCTCAGCGAGGGTTGGATCTGAGGAGAGATAGTGTGGCCTCCCACACGCTACACTCTCCCCGGTGAGAACCTGCGCGGCCAGGTTGGCCTGCCCCAGGCTGCACATGCGTCGGAGGAAAGCATGTGACAGTCTCCGGTCTCCCGGACCAACAGTAGGGGAAAGTACGCAACAACCAGGATGGGTGGGATGGGACAAAGATCGGGAAAAAAGGAGGGGAAGAAAGATAAAAAAAAAAAAAAAAAAAAAAAAAAAGGAATTGCACCCCCAACCCAAGCAGATTGCAGATCACTCTCTCTATATGGAGGTAAAAAATTAAATACGGTAAAAATAATTGGCATAAAAAGTTTCACTAACCCTGAAAGCCCTGAGCTCCAGTCTACCTGTGCGAGACACACCCAGGAGGGGATGACACAGGAACATGGTCAGGACCCAGGAGTTGGCCGAACACTGCCTGCTCCCACTTCCATGTATATGGATAAGAGGGCTCCGCCCTCAATGAGAGTTCCCTCTGGACACGAAATGGGGGAATTTGCACCCAAAAAACTCCCTAAACCTGGAACAAGAGAGAAACCTTACTGCTGTGACCAGTGCGGACAGACCTTCACGGAGAAGATATACCTTAAACAACACCGCATGGTTCACACAGGAGAGAAACCTTACTACTGTGACCAGTGTGGGAAGAGCTTTAAGGCAAAGTCAGATCTTAAAATACACCACATGATACACACAGGAGAGAAACCTTACTGCTGTGACCAGTGTGGGAAGAGCTTCAAGACGAAGACTCACCTTAAACAACACCACATGGTGCACACACGAGAGAAACCTTACTGCTGTGACCAGTGTGGGAAGAGCTTCAAGAGGATGGAAGAACTTAAACGACACCACATGGTACACACACGAGAGAAACCTTACTACTGTGACCAGTGTTACACGAGCTTCAGGAGCCAGCAAGGGCTTAAGAAACACAGACGGCGGAGGCAGCCATGCAAGGTGCCAACCTGCTTAACGGGAGCAGTCAGGGGTTATGTGTCTTGCTCAAAAACACTGCGACACACTATCTGGGACGAGCTGGAATCGAACCAGGAACCCTCTGATTGCCAGACGACCGCTCTGCCTCCTGAGACACTGTTTATGCAGTATGAAAGTGCGGTCAAGACGGAAGCGTCAATTAAAGAGCAAGGGTTGAATCATGAAGATTCTCAACGTGAACAATCCATAGATCTAGACCACAGGGAACTGACGGTGGTCGTGTCGGACCTGACATTTGAACCCACAAATGGAGACCCTGTTCTGCCACAGGATATTGGAAATGGAAAAAACCAAGAAGACGATGTAGTCATTCTTCCTCTTTGTGAGGCGCAAGGCTCCACCTCAAAACGAGCAGCAGCGTCTCCCTCCACTGCCATAGAGGTGTTCGACTCTCTAGATGAGTTCCTAAAGGCCAAAAACATCAATTATGAGCACTGTTCCATTTTCTATGGCCCAGAGGAGGAGGATGGCAACATTCAGATCGGGGATCAGAACCCGAGGCCACAGATGACACCTTCAGGTGAAACTGAGTCTGAGCCTGAACATGATGGGGAGCTAAATACCTCTGAAACTGAACACAGTTCTGATTACTCAACATCTTGAGTAATAGCACAGGAGATGCTAGCTCAGGAGAAGCTGGCACAGCGGACGCTAGCCCATGAGACGCTAGCTCAGCAGTTGAGACATCTCAAAAGACTAGAGATCCCAGAAAGGGCCTCAAATGGCCTAAATGATGGAAATAGAACTAAGGACCCCCGGTCCAGATCCAGGGGAAAACATGGGGGAGAAACTAACCCCAGAGCAGCAAGCAGAGATGAGGGCAACAAAGGAAGGAATTCGAGCAAGTGCAAACTGCACTTGACATTCAGCTCATCTGTCAAGAGGAATGATATAGTGTTATTGTCATTTAGGAAGAAACATGACATAGAATACTACATTCATTTTGTATACATTTTAAGTATACTATGTAAAGATGTCTGTCTTTTCTCTAAACCAGAGTAAAGAGGACGAAAGAATTTGTAATCTATTTCATTCAAAGGGGATTTCCTGACAGCAACCATCTGGTAGGTTAGCACCCGTACCAACCATATCAGCTGCATGAGATGTACACTCACCGGCACCTATGGATACAAATTGAGACTCTGCAAACTCTCATCAAGCTTAGCACCTTGACGCGGGGGGGCAGAGCGAGCATCAGGGTCTCTGTATCCGACGGGCCCATCAGATTTGTGGGGACTTGGAAGCTTCAGCATACAGGACGCTGTGGTGCTTAGGCGGCCAAGTTACTGGTTTATAGGTCTGTCGAAACGGATCGGAGGTTCTGGGGCTTAGAACATCCGAGAGTTGGGCTTTATACTATTTGAATAGGTATTAACAGCCGAAAAAATATGAACTGAAATGACTGCTGTCAGGTGCCTCTGAAGTAACATAATGTTTACTTAAAGTCAAAAACCTAAGTAGAAAGCTCTACACGTAGAAAGCTCTACACGCGACTAGAAACCTACGATAAAAGGCTTAAAGTCATACTCGAGTAGAAAGCTCTACTCGGGAATATCACACTTCAGTAGAAAGCTCTATTTTTGTGATTAAAGTAAACGTTTACGCACGACTGAACGGTAACGCAGTGTTATACCTAAAGTCAAAACTCTAGTAGAAAGCTCTACCCTACGAGACGGATCAGTCTCTCACAATTAAGTAGAAAGCTCTACACACGACTAGAAACCTACGATAAAAGGCTTAAAGTCATACTCGAGTAGAAAGCTCTACTCGGGAATATCACACTTCAATAGAAAGCTCTATTTTTGTGATTAAAGTAGCGTTTACTCACGACTAAAGGGTAACGTAATGTTCAGGTAACAGGTCACCTGAACTAGAAGTAACCTAATGTTTACTTAAAGTCAGAATAAGTCCTGCATAAGTCCTGCTACTGTGACGGAAGTGGAACCAGCGTAATCATACAGGCTGGTGTTATCGGCAGGAGCCGAGTCTATAAGAGGCTACATAGCCTGAATCTACAAGCAGGCTAACTAGCCAGAGCAAACATCAGGCTAACTAGCCAGAGCTAACACCAGACATAACAGTCACTAACTACCCAGTCTGGACCGAGACAAGCACAACACAGGGTTGACCCCCTGTGCAAGAAGGAAGTGGACGGAAACAATCACGGAATTGGAACAAATGGGCGTATTGACTATGTTGGACTCTGCTCTAACAAATACCCCTGTGATGGGAGTCCCCAAACCCGATGGATCATGGAGATTAGTGCACAACCTAATTGCCCTGAATGCAAGAACTTGCTCAGATACCAGGACAATGATAAACATAGCACAAACAACCAGGAATCTGCCCAACAAACGTTGGAAGTCTAGCATTGATTTGGCTAATGGATTCTGGTCAGTACCTATCGACCCCCTATCCACCCAAAAGACGGCGTTCACCTGGAACAAGCTGTCTTATGGATGGACAGTATTACCACAAGGGTATAAGAACTCTCCGAATGTGTTCCAAGAAGTCATAGAGGACATCCTGAAAGGTCTGGACGTCATCATATACATCGATGACGTCCAAACTGAAAGGCAAAGCTCTCGAGGGAAAAAACCCTAGGAATAGGAACATCCCCATAGCATAGAGGAAGCGGATACCCTGGCCCAAAAACTACTTAAGGTCGGAGGGCTACACCTCAAAAGACTGGCCTTAGTCATGCCCATGGCCTGGGAAGACAAAGGCACGGTGAGAGTAACGAAGGACGAGGTTACTCACATGATCAGACAGGTACATGATAACCTTGGACATGTCGGAAGTAAGAGGATGTTGGTATACCTGAGAACTAACAACATTCTCATACCTAAAGCCAAACAAAGAGCGAGAACAGTCCGAAAGGCCTGTGAACAATGTGCGATGGTAAGGGGGACAAAACCTGAACCAGTGCCACCGGGACGAATAGCAGTATCTGAAAGCAGGACTGAAACTACTGGAGGAAGCGGGTGTAATGGCCCAATACTCTGTACCCTACCAGCCCAATACGAACGGGGTGGCAGAGAGAGCTGTACGCTCTATAAAGGATCAGATGATCAAAGTGAATATGTTGCGATCCTGGAATGAACCGACCTCCCTCCTTAGGATACACCAAGGAGACCAACAGTACAGTTCGGACCGGAAGGATCAGAACCTGCCCTATCTCGAGCCAGGAGCATTCTTAGACGGGGGGCTGTCCCCCGGAGTCAGTGGACGACGCAGCGAATAGCAAAAAGGAATATACTGACCCAGATCAGAACTCAGAAATGGAGGAAGACCGGGATAGGTCAAGCTCCAGAGCATCCTCAAGGTCCTCATCTAGATCAAGATCTAGGGAGAGAGTTCGGTACCCAAGGGACGAACCTCCTAGACCAAACAAGAGAGCTAAGCAGGCCAAACTGAGACCTATCAGCAAGGGGCCTTCTCTGAAAGCTCTCCTGGAGCTCAGATGCAAGTCTTCCCGCCGAATTACCAAAGCAACGACGTGGCCCCTATCCTGTCGGGACGTCCAGCCAGGGAACAACAGATGCAAGTCTTCCCGCCGGCTACCAGGGTAACAGGGAACCAAGATGACAGAGGGGGTGTGGAGAGTCACAGCCACGTGACCCCGCAATCGCCATCTCGTCCCCCATTACAGACACTATTAAGACAATGGAAAATGACCGACCAGGATGACAGAGGGGGTGTGAAGTGCCACAGAACAACAGTGACCCTTTTGGAAATTGACATCCTGTTCTCTCTCTGTCCCTTGTATGATATAATACATTAAGCATTATAAAGGATTAAATATAAAGTATGTATTATAAACTTGATAACAGGACGAGTAGGCCGCTGATATGACGGATGTCTTTTTGCATTCTTATATAACCTGTATAAACTATACTACAGTTAATGGAATATGCAGTCAGAATGGAAACAGAGGCAGGGGGGTGCTCCAGTCTCCGTTAGAGTTCTGGGCTGAACAAGAATGTGTAGGGAGGTGAGCACTGAGCTCACAGCACTAACCTAGACAGAGCAGCCTGCAAAATTAACCCTTGCCTGTCTTGAAGAGAGAGGAGGAAGAGAGTGCCATCATAACACTTTAAAAAGCACATGTATGATGTATTATTATGATTATGATATAAATGATTATGTATATATATCTGTATATGTATATATAGGCGTGCTAGACTATTCATGCAAGAAGTGTATTCATGTATTGTACATTACACAGGGGATTTGCTTCCATCTCAATACTGACTGGACCCCAGAGGAATGTGCAGAGACCTTGGGGCCTCTGCTCCAGCTAGAAACAGATAACAGACCGAGGGTTTTTCCCAAAAAACGTGACCCGTTGCTTCCCCGGTTGCTGTAGCAACTAGAAGGGGGGGGGGGAGTTCATCCTTGCTGAATTATGTGTTGATTGGATGGTAGAAGTGACATCACTGTTTTTGGACCAATAGCAACAAGGTCTTGAGTCCGTATATAAGGACCAGCTCGCTGGATCCCAGATCAGATTTTTGAGATGTTGAGATTTTCAGTTTTTCAAACAGGTTTTGCTTGCAGACATCAGGCAGCATAGGCTATGCTATCCTATAGAATATGACGTTTTGTTATATAATCTTTTAAACTGTATTGGACATTTCCAATACAGTCCTTTTTTTGTAACTTTCTTAAATAAAAATGACTTTTTATAATCCATTGAGTTCGAGCACTGCTTTCTGCCAGCAATGGGCCAGGAGAATGGCCGCGCCCTGCAAATTCCTGGAGGTGACTATACAGATTGAATCAATGGCTGGTTAATGCTTTTCAGCTAAAGTTATATATTATATATATATATGTTATTAACAGTGGTAATACTTATTAAAAAATAGTAATACAACCAAGCTTTCAAATGAGCAGTATAACAGGCCTTCCCTCACAAATGAGGACGGTGATGATGGTGGTGGTGGTGACGTAAGATCATCAGGCTTCCAGAGAAGCAGCCTAACAGGCATTACATAAAATGATAATAATGATATAATAATGATAATAATGATATTATTGTTATTTATAGGCAATAAGAGTTCTCCTAGACATACATTCGGTTTATTACAAACAAGAAGAGGTTAACAACTCTTCTATGCTTACATTTCATATCAAATTTCATAGCTGACTATGAAGTAAGCTTGACAGAAATAGTAATTGACTCGAGAACTTGGCGAGTTTAGCACCTCGCTGGGGGATATCGAGCGGCCACAGGCTTCTATCTCGAGTAGGTGATTGAGATAGATAGAGACTGCCTGTAGCTCTTAACAGTAATGTAATGTAATATCTGCTTTTAGTTTGTGTAATGTAATGTAATATCTGTTTTTAGTTTGTGTAATGTAATGTAATATCTGTTTTTAGTTTGTGTAATGTAATGTAATATCTGTTTTTAGTTTGTGTAATGCACATAATATGGGAACTTTTATCCATATGGTTGAGCCTGTTAGGAATTGCACCCCCGGGGGGGCAGGTGGCGCACGGAGATTACGTTCGTCACCAACACCGGGAGACACTAGGATTCGCCTGTTCGAATCCAGCTCCCGGCGTTGCTATCAGCTTGGCTGTCCTCTCACGCTGATACAATTGGCTGTATCAGGGGGTGGGAAGCTGAAGGGTGGGTCCTGGGCGTTGTAGACAGCGACCCCTACAGTTCGGTCGGGGCGCCTGCTCAGCGAGGGTTGGATCTGAGGAGAGATAGTGTGGCCTCCCACACGCTACACTCTCCCCGGTGAGAACCTGCGCGGCCAGGTTGGCCTGCCCCAGGCTGCACATGCGTCGGAGGAAAGCATGTGACAGTCTCCGGTCTCCCGGACCAACAGTAGGGGAAAGTACGCAACAACCAGGATGGGTGGGATGGGACAAAGATCGGGAAAAAAGGAGGGGAAGAAAGATAAAAAAATAAAAAATAAAAATAAAAAAGGAATTGCACCCCCAACCCAAGCAGATTGCAGATCACTCTCTCTATATGGAGGTAAAAAATTAAATACGGTAAAAATAATTGGCATAAAAAGGGCACTTTTTTATGAGGCAGAAAAGGGCAGGTGCTTGTGCACCCGTTGGGCTCTATGTGTGCACGTGCCTGCTCACTGTGCCCTTGAGCAAGGCACCTCAGCTTTAACCGCTCCAGTGTTAGCTGCTCATGGGCCAGTAGTAGAGTGCCTGACCATAGTGTCTTTATACCTGTATCACTGGACATATAAATGCATATTAAATCAAATCAAATTGATTTGTGAAGCCCGAAATCACAAGTTAATGTCCCCATGGGCCGGACAAGTCTTCTTTAAACTATTCAAGAAGAAACATCCCAATAAATCAAGAACAAAAAAAACCACCATGAAATCCAAAATAAATGTAAAGTAATAAATGCAACACTCCCAGACATACCCCAGCAAAGGTAAGGAAAAACCTAGCAATAAGAAAAAAGCACCACAGGTGATGTGGAGGAGAGAAACCTTAGAAGGGCCGTTCAAGGGGGGATCCCCCTTCTTGGATGTCGGTGATAATAGTGTTGCTATGGATGGGTGGAGAATATAACAGGCGAATAGTTGGTATGTATGTACATATACGTATAGACCTACTCCTATCCAAGCTCGGGGAGGGTCATCAAAGAGAAGTCACCTATTCTCTGTCCTTGCCCCACAATGGTGGAACGAACTTCCCACCACAGTTAGGACAGCCGAAACCCGTCCAATCTTTCGCCGTCGACTAAAGACGCACTTCTTCAATCATTATCTGAAATGGAAAAAATAAAACTAACCTTACTGTCATGTCCTAATATACTAACCTACACTGTAGCACTCAACACTTTGATGAACATTGTTACTCAGCTGATATGCGAGTTGTACCCTTCCTGCTGTCTTGTTGTACAAAACTTGTCACTTTGGATAAAAGCGTCAGGTAAATGTAAAACCCTAACCTTAACTCTAACTATAATCATAGTTAAAACTAACCTTAACCCTGGGCGGATGGGTAGCGCAGTGGAGAATGCACTCGCCTACCACCGCAGAGACTCTGGGTTCGAATCCAGCTGTCAGCGGTACCTCCGGCTTGGTCAGTCGTCCCTACTAACACAATTGGCAGTGTTAGCCGGTGGGGTGTGTGTCCTGGTCGTTGTAAACTGCGGTTCCTACTGGTCGGTCGGGGCGCCTGTTCAGCAGGGAGGGGATCGGGGGGAAATAGCGTGAACCTCTGCACGCGTTACGTTCCCCCGGTGAGAGTCCCCGCTGTCAGGTGAAAAGAAGCGGCTGGCTGACTCCACATGTATCGGAGGAGGCATGTGGTAGTTCTACACCCTCCCCAGGCCGACAGTGGGGCAATGCGCACAACGACCAGGAAGGGAATTGGCATAACGACTAAATTGGGATGGGAGCAAAAATACAGAAAAAGTGAAAAAAATATATATAATAATTAGGGCTGTCAGTTTATCGCGTTAATTACATTAATTAATTACACAGCAAATTATCGCGTTATGAAAATTAACTCAAAATGTATTACAAAAAAAATATATATATATTTTTTTAAATAACTTTTTTTTAATCTCATTCATTCCATAAGAACGTAGAATACACATTTACAGATTTATTTTTTATATGGTCCATTTGCATGTTCTTGGTATCTGATTCTAGGGACATCTATGGATCTCAGGGAATGTGTTCCCAGTGTCAGAAATACTGTGTCTGTTACTAGGCTTGAGTCAATTGTAATGAACCAAGTGAGAATATCAATTAATATTTTTTTATCTTTGACTGAATAACACCATGCTCAAATTGACCAGACCTGAAAAATCTAAGCAAATGAATAGATGGAAGATGATTAAACAGAAGGTTTTGTAGATACAGTACTGAATTCTGCCATCCGGACACATGCAATTTGAAATATGATTATAGAATATAGAATATCAGGCATAAAATGGTTATGCGATTAATTAGATTAATTAATTACAAATCCTGTAATTAATTAGATAAATTGTTTTAATCGCCTGACAGCACTAATAATTAAAAACTAACCTCAACTCTAAATATAATCATAGTTCAAACCTGACCCGACGACCTTTGCCGAATGTCTTCCCCCGTCTATCTCCCATACTTCCTCTCTCTCTCTACCGGACTGCCCGGTAACAAAAACCATTAACCCTTTCACTGCCACACGAGTCACACGACAGAAGGTTAACCCTTTACTATCACACAACCGATGGTGATGCTCCATCATTAGCATCATTAGCTCCGCGTCCGTCTAGTTTTTTACCAACGGATTTCCAGTTCCGCGTTCTGCGATCTGATTGGCCACTGACGTTTCTGGTGCGATCTGATTGGCCACTGACGTTTCTGGTCATGTGACATGTGCGCCCATTTCCGGCTCTAACAGCAGCAAACGACCTAACGCCTAGTTTATCACTGGTTAAGCTTAGGCGACTCTTTCGAAGTTGGTTAAGGTTAGAGTTTGGAATCAGGGCTGGTGTTCTATCGCCCTGCTCTAAGACAAACTCTACCCTTAACCAACTTCGAAAGAGTGCCTAAGCTTAACCGGTGATAGAAACAGGCGTCACACGATTGGCGCGACCAGAAACGTCAGTGGCCAATCAGAACGCGAACGCGGAACTGGAAATCCGTTGGGTTGAGTTTGTGTTTGTAGGTTGGTGGCTCGAGCGCTGCAGTACAGGAGGAGACCAGCAGGACGTTGCTCCAAGAATGAGTCCAAGCAAGACATTGAAACCTGGCAAAGTTCAAGAAGTCAAGACATCGAGATTTAGCACTTCGATTTTTGTGAGCATTACAAATACAATTTATTATGGTTAGTATTATTATTATTATTATTGATCTTTGGAGTTGTATCCAGTTATATGCAGTTCACTTGTTAATCAATTTGATGGCTTTGTCATTATAAATGATTTCCCATACCTTTAAAATCTTCAAAAGGGATTTGAATGGGTACATTTGGCAATTTAGAAATACAAAATGATGTAGGTTAGAGTTGTCCTATACCCAGAATGAACTCATATTTGAATTCCCCATTAAGAAACACATAATTTAGACACCTTGCATGATAGGATTTCCCTCAGATTCATTCTGGCACCTGTGTATGACCAAGGGGTTAAAAATGGTAAAAACGGCAATTTTTAAATCCAAAATGATGTAGGTTAGAGTTATCCTATCCCAAAAATAAGCCCATATTTGAATTCCCCGCAAAAAAGTCACTCCTCTTGATTGATTTTCCAGAAAAAGAAAGTATGGCCCACCCTACCAACCCACCCTGATACAAACACATAATCTGCACCTGGCTCGCTGATAACAAACTATCATTACACCTGGGTAAAACAGAGTCCATTCTCTTCGTATCAAATAACAAACTCAGCAAGGCCAACGGCTTCTCAGTTACAGTGGGTGACAATATTGTCACAAGGAAAGATGAAATTACCTACCTAGGTTCCATCCTAGAGGCAAATCTTTCCTGTGACAAAATGGCATCCGATGTAATAAAAAAAAGTCAACCAACGAACTAGATTCTTGTACCGGATCTCCTCTCTGGTAAACAAGAATACCTTGAAGACTCTGGCAGGAGCACTCATTCAAGGGTACTACGACTATGCTTGCACCTCATGGTACCAAAGCACCTCAAAGGCACTAAAAACAAGATTACAAACATCACAAAACAAACTGGTCAGACTACTGCTTGACCTTACTCCTAGAACCCACCTCACCCCTGCCCACTTTGACTACCTAGGATGGCTTAGAGTAGACGACAGAGTACAGCAACTTGCAATGGGCCTGGTCTACAAGATACACTACACCACTAAGGTACCCATGTACATGTCAAAATACTTCCCAAAGGTCAGTGAATACCACGACCACAACACCAGAAGGAGCTCCACAAATCATGTTAAACCTAGATTCGGCTCAAACAAGGGACTAAACACGTTTCGCAATTATGCCACATCAATGTGGAACGCCCTACCCACAGCCGTAAAATAATGTGAATCACTACCCACTTTCAAAACCACTCTCAAGGAGCACCTACGGGAGACAGCAATTCGAAACTTGCCCCTGTAAATGTCATAACCCAACCCCCTCCAATGTACAGTAAATGTCCTAACCCAATAATACACAAGACCCTTTTCTTGGAACCAAGTATGGTTTCGTCGGTATTCCAATGTACAGTTTTGCTTGTACAGTTGTACAGTACAGTAGACTAAGACACCCACCCACCCTGATACATGTTTGATTGATTGATTGAAAACTTTATTAACAGATTGCAGAATGGGTACAATACAGTACAGCTCAATACATACAATTGTTAAGGGGATGCAGACCAGAGAAAGACTTTCATCTTGTTTACATCAGGGTCCCCCATTTTCAATTCATCATAACATATATGACACACACGACATACAGATAGACAGTACTGCTACATCTATACATTTATGACATACCAGATTTGCAAATACAGTACTGTTTGTGATACAAAAAGAGTCCAGAAAAGAGTATATACATTTGACGTAGAAACTCCAAAGAATAATCAATAAATCCTCCAAAATAATCCGCACCCCCCTCCCATCTCTCGAATAACTCCACCTCCTAAGCACAATTAGAAGAGCTAGGAAAATTATCTCTGACCCCACTCACCCAGCACACCACATCTTCCAGCTGCTGCCCTCCGGGAGGCGCTACAGATCCCTGACCACCAAAACATCCCGCTTTAAAAACAGCTTCTTCCCCACTGCCAAATGGACACTGAACTCCCTGTAGCAACCCCCCCTACCTCTGTTGCTATGGACATGGACATAAACTCTGAACTTTGATACTGAGGTCTTATAATTGTGTATTTATGTATTTAACTGCATGTAGTATGTACGTAATGTAAGTGATGTTATATGTTCTATGTTCTATGGCTGTTTACTGCAGAGCGGAGGGACTGGGAGACCCATGTTACTGACCAGACACTATATATCAGTGATGGCTGTTTACTGCAGAGCGGAGGGACTGGGAGACCCATGTTACTGACCAGACACTCTGTATCAGTGATGACTGTTTACTGCAGAGCGGAGGGACTGGGAGACCCATGTTACTGACCAGACACTATATCAGTGATGGCTGTTTACTGCAGAGCGGAGGGACTGGGAGACCCATGTTACTGACCAGACACTCTGTATCAGTGATGACTGTTTACTGCAGAGTGGAGGGACTGAGAGACCCATGTTACTGACCAGACACTTTGTATCAGTGATGACTGTTTACTGCAGAGTGGAGGGACTGGGAGACCCATGTTACTGACCAGACACTATATCAGTGATGGCTGTTTACTGCAGAGCGGAGGGACTGAGAGACCCATGTTACTGACCAGACACTCTATATCAGTGATGACTGTTTACTGCAGAGTGGAGGGACTGGGAGACCCATGTTACTGACCAGACACTGTATCAGTGATGGCTGTTTACTGCAGAGTGGAGGGACTGGGAGACCCATGTTACTGACCAGACACTCTGTATCAGTGATGGCTGTTTACTGCAGAGTGGAGGGACTGGGAGATCCATGTTACTGACCAGACACTCTGTATCAGTGATGGCTGTTTACTGCAGAGTGGAGGGACTGGGAGACCCATGTTACTGACCAGACACTGTATCAGTGATGACTGTTTACTGCAGAGTGGAGGGTCTGGGAGACCCATGTTACTGACCAGACACTCTATACCAGTGATGACTGTTTACTGCAGAGTGGAGGGACTGGGAGACCCATGTTACTGACCAGACACTGTATCAGTGATGGCTGTTTACTGCAGAGCAGGAGGGACTGGGAGACCCATGTTACTGACCAGACACTCTGTATCAGTGATGACTGTTTACTGCAGAGTGGAGGGACTGGGAGACCCATGTTACTGACCAGACACTCTATACCAGTGATGACTGTTTACTGCAGAGTGGAGGGACTGGGAGACCCATGTTACTGACCAGACACTCTGTATCAGTGATGGCTGTTTACTGCAGAGTGGAGGGACTGGGAGACCCATGTTACTGACCAGACACTCTGTATCAGTGATGGCTGTCAGACCCATGTTACTGACCAGACACTCTGTATCAGTGATGGCTGTCAGACCCATGTTACTGACCAGACACTCTGTATCAGTGATGGCTGTCAGACCCATGTTACTGACCAGACACTCTGTATCAGTGATGACTTTTTAATAAAATACCACTTTAAAACACAGCACCATTAATCTCTCGTGTCCTCATCACCCCCCCCCCCCCCCCCCCCCCTCCTCACAGATCGAGTTGAAGATCAGGAAGTCCCAGTCCGGTTTGGGAGCGGGGGGCGCGGCCCTCTCGATGGACGATGCCCCCCTGCCCAGGTCCAAGACCCAGAGGAACTGGGAGAAGGCCCGGGAGAGGTTCGACTCCTGCCACCCCGACGCGGCGCCCCCCAAGCCGGAGCCGTCGCCCAGGTCCTGGGTCAGAGCAGAAGAACCAGAGTGACCCAACGCTGCTTTAACCCCGCGTGGCCTGGCGCTGTCAGAGTGACCCAACGCTGCTTTAACCCCGCGTGACCTGGCGCTGTCAGAGTGACCGAAGTAACGATAGTCGACTATCCAAATCCTTAGTCGGGGACAGCCCTAGTAGTAATATATTTTCACAGTAGAAGTACAGTATAGTATCTGTTTACAGTAGAAGTACAGTATAGTATCTGTTTACAGTAGAAGTGCAGTATAGTATCTTTTTACAGTAGAAGTACAGTATAGTATCTGTTTACAGTAGAAGTACAGTATAGTATCTTTTTACAGTAGAAGTACAGTATAGTATCTGTTTACAGCAGAAGTACAGTATAGTATCGGTTTAAAGTAAATGTACAGTATAGTATCTGTTTACAGTAGAAGTGCAGTATAGTATCTTTTTACAGTAGAAGTACAGTATAGTATCTGTTTACAGTAGAAGTACAGTATAGTATCGGTTTACAGTAAACGTACAGTATGGTATCTGTTTACTAACCAAGTTACCCTGAACCAAGCTAACCTGAACCAAGCTAAACTTACCTGAAATAGTCACTGCAGTCACACAGGAGGGCTTTGTGGGCATTCAACTCAGTGCTGTTGACTTTAATAACCACATCACAGAACCTTCCCTCCAGAGGCAGCTCATTAACATTTACATTTACATTTAGTCATTTAGCTGACGCTTTTATCCAAAGCGACTTACAAGTTCTGTACGACAAGCCATCAGGAAGGGCACAACTCTATCAGCTGAGCAACAATGTTCATCAAAGTGTTGAGTGCTACAGTGTAGGTTAGTTTATTAGGACAAGTGCATGACAGTACGGTTAGTTAGGGTTAGATTTTTTTATTGTTTTTTTTTTTTTTTTTTTTTTTATTCAGATAATGGTTGAAGAAGTGCGTCTTTAGTCGACGGCGAAATATTGGACGTGATTCGGCTGTCCTAACTGGGGTGGGTAGTTCATTCCACCATTGTGGGGCAAGGACTGAGAATAGGCGACTTCTCTTTGATGACCCTCCCGGAGCTTGGATAGGAGTAGGTCTGAGGCGGCCAGAAGATGCAGAGCGTAGGGGTCTTGAGGGTGTATAGTTAGAGACCATTGACCGGAGGTAGGCGGGAGCGGTTCCCTTTGCCGCACGGTATGCTAGGTCGAGGGCCTTGAAGTGGATTCGTGCAGCAATGGGGAGCCAGTGCAGGTCCCTAAGAAGTGGGGTGACATGGGCCGACTTCGGTAGGTTTGAGATCAGGCGGGCCGCTGCGTTCTGAATGAGTTGAAGAGGCTTAGTGGCAGTGGCCGGGAGGCCAGCGAGCAGTGCGTTGCAGTAGTCGAGGCGGGATATGACTGTTGATTAAGGATTGTACAGGACATTGTTTCCTTTTCCATGTGGGGATTTTAAATTGTATCTACAGAATATATTCAAGCTTACAAACAAGTAGCCGGAAACAACAAGTGATATCTTCACTTGGTCTTCTGAGATCTGAGATCTTCTGAGAGAATTGTTGAATATATACTGTACACAAATGTTCTAGAATGTTCTATTATGACATCATACTGTGACATCACAAATATTCTAGAATGTTCTATTATGACATCATACTGTGACATCACAAATGTTCTAGAATGTTCGATTATGACATCATATGTGACATCACAAATGTTCTAGAATGTTTGATTATGACATCATACTCTGACATCACAAATGTTCTAGAATGTTTGATTATGACATCATACTGTGACATCACAAATGTTCTAGAATGTTTGATTATGACATCATACTGTGACATCACAAATGTTCTAGAATGTTTGATTATGATATCATACTGTGACATCACAAATGTTCTAGAATGTTTGATTATGACATCATACTGTGACATCACAAATGTTCTAGAATGTTTGATTATGACATCATACTGTGACATCACAAATGTTCTAGAATGTTTGATTATGATATCATACTGTGACATCACAAATGTTCTAGAATGTTTGATTATGACATCATACTGTGACATCACAAATGTTCTAGAATGTTTGATTATGACATCATACTGTGACATCTCAAATGTTCTAGAATGTTTGATTATGACATCATACTGTGACATCACAACGGAACATGTTTGAGTTCATTTGAATAATATAAATAATATGTTGACATTAAAAAAGAACAAATAAAATCATAAAAAACTACATAAAACAATGATACAAATTATAATAAAATATTTAAGTAAAATGTATAGAAATAAAGAAAAATAAGACAATGAAATAAAGATAATAATTCATTTTAAAAGCTATTTTAAAAAGGTAAGTTTTGAGCAGTGCCAACCGAGTCTGCTGTCCTAACAGACTTGGGGTCTGTAGGGTAAGCACTTATTCCCTCCGCCCTGAACATTTATGGAGATGTATGGGCCTTTTAAGTCAGTGATAAAAGTGTCTTTCAAGGATAAGTGAGCTTCTGCACTGATTATTATAGTTCAATATTCAATATTTGATCACCGAAAACCCCCAAAAAGCATAAAAAGGTCCCTCCCCGCCCAAAAAGTGTTAGTTATTAAACTAAAATCGGAGGATTAAAAAATTTTAAATGTGTATATAGCTTCCAATTGAAGAGTTATGTAAGTCTTGGACTCTAGATGTTAGTTAGCGGTTCTCAACAGGGGTTCCCCGGCACACAGGGGTTCCGCGGAGAGCTGCCAGGGGTTCCGCGAGATGCCTGGCAATGTTCTTTAAAAATATAGAATGACAACAGTCTTATTTTGAAAATCCTATAGCGGGTCTCATTTCTGCCCACGCAGCTCCAGCTAAATAACTAGGCTCCGAAAGCTAGCAACATTTAGGTCATTATGATACTCTTATTTTGAAACTCCGTGGTGTCGTGACTCATATCCGCTCTACAGCACACAGCCAATAAGGATGCATCTCAACACAGCAGGCTGAGCAGTGAGCTTAGCGTCTCTCAGCTCAGCAGTAGTAGCGTACTCTGGATCTGGAACGCGGACATTGAAACACAGCAAGGATAGTGTTTTTGCGACCCAAAACAAATCCCTGCTGTTTTATTCCGCAACGGGTCAAATGCATATAACATGCTTTGCAATCCTTGCCATTCCTTTGTGGCCACGTTGTGTTTAAGACCGGAATGAATGTCCCTTTACCATAAGCTAACAACAAGCCCTGTTCAGAGCGACAGAGAACAGCAGGGTGGGGACTTGGAAGGAGGACTGGGGAGGAGGGGGGGGGGGGCATTCTCCCTCTATGTGTGTGCGTTTGAAAAGATATGATGAAGTCAGACTACTATATTATATTGATAGTAAATGTACTGAGGGTGGACAGACAGATTATGTTGATATTTAAACATAAAAAATACAATACATAATAAATGTATCCATGATCATCATGCAACATAAAACAATTGCAGGAACGGTTTTGGAGAGGAAGGTGTTTTAGGTTGCGTGTTCCAAAAAATTTACTTAAAGTTTAAAGCTCAATATATCAAAACGTGGCACTTTATAGTGAACAGGCACTTTATAGTGAATCCAAATTATTTTTTGGATTACAGAAAATTATCCCTAAAGTGCTATCTGATGCAGCTGCACTGTTTTCCATGAAAATACCATATTTGGATAAGTTTGACCATTTCTAAAAATCTGAAAATCATTAAGTCACTCTGGATAAAAAAAGACTTACAGACAACATTGAGACAAAGCTTCCTGACACATCTCCATCCAAACTCTTGGAAGAACTCATTGAAATCTCATCTGATACCACCTGGAGAGCTAGTTTCAGAGTGTGGTGCTGAGTACCAAGTATCTCATGATGCTGCAGTTAAGGTGTTGATACCATTCAGCACCACATATCTGTGTGAAGCTGGCTTTTCATCCATGACAGCTCTGAAAACAAAATATAGGGCCAAGTTGAGCCTTGAGGATGACATGCGTGTTGCCTTGTCAAAGATCTCCCCACGTATTGACCGTATTATTAGCCAGCAGCAGCGGACCTCGCATTGAGCTAGAAATGTCCACTGAGTGAACGAGTGCTTATTTTCTGTATTTATTTATATTTTTTGAGAAATGGTAACTTGGTGATCCTTTTCTGTATTTAAAAAAAATACATGATTTTCTGTTTTTGAGAAATTGTCAAACTTATCCAAATATGCTATTTTTATGGAGAACAGTGCAGCTGCAACAGATAGCACTTTAGTGATCCTTTTCTGTATTAAAAAAAAAATACATGATTTTCAGTTTTTTCTTAAATAAACATTATTTTGAAAGCAAGCACTTTTGTCATCAGATTCAGACAACTTTATTGATCCCGCGTGGGGCAATTCATATTTGCAGATTCACCAACAAGCAACAAAGACAAACAAACAACAAAACATCTCAACGACAGCACGGCAAATAAAGAGTCATTGTATCATCATTGTAGCAAAAAAGACAGGACCGGGAAAGTCTTTATCGTATGTAGGGGTGCCCTGGAATATTTTATTGAACACAGGGGTGCCTTGGCAGCAGAAAGGTTGAGAACCCCTGATGTTAGATGACCTCTAGAGTCTAGACCTCAGGCTGACTATTGTTCTAATATGAACTAAGCAACTAATTAAAGCTTTTCTATTCATGAAGAGTGCCTGGAACTTCTTTGTTTTTTCAACTGGCTCCCCTATATCCAAAGAGCACATTCTAAAACACTGGATTCACACCACGAAGTCGCTGCAGCCCTCCTTCCTGTTCCAAGAATGTATGAAAGGTGTTCCTGAAAGTATCCTGACCGCCCCTTCTTTGCAGGGCTATAACTTTTTTAATTGTATTGCTAAATTGACATTACTATGGCCCATTCAACGTCAAGTATCTATCGTTTAGGATGTAGCAACGTTCTACTTTTTCATTCACATATTCATACTAAAATACGGTCTAAAGTATAAATATGTTTTTATCATTTTCTGCAGCATTCTGCAGAACGTGATTTATAGCCCTAAATACATATATTAGATCATCAAATGTAGTTTGATACCGATTGACGTCAGATAAAAAAATTCAATTGTACAAGGTCCTACACGTCATGCCTCATCATCTGCTGGTGACCGGAGGGGGGGGGGGGTTTATAAATCCGTGGCCGACGTTAAATCATATATTTAGTATGGGCGATATATATATTAGAGGAGATTATACGTTTAATAATAATCAAACACGCTGAAACTCACCACAGCTTCCTCGTAGCGTTGGGCGATCAGCATTGAGCAGAAAGTTCGCTATTATGGGATGTTGATATATGCGATCCATGTCCAGGTTGTATAATGCTATATACGTCCAAATCATGTTGTTTATCGAGTTATTGGCAACGGATCGCTATCCAGTGTGTCGAGCTGGAGTCCCGCTAGCGATAGCGAGTGGCCGGACGAAATATGGGTGAGCACCACTTCCGGCGCGTCACTTCCAGTTTTGGCGATTCGCCAATTGGCCACCAGATGGCGGTCTTGAACCGTTGGAGAGTTGAGAGGAGATCAACAGCAAGTCTCAAGTCTCCGTGGGTGAAATATGATTGCCATCACAGATTTTAGAAATATTGATCTCAAAGACGCCTTACGCATGGCGAGCAATGACGTGGTAACACGTTCTTGGCGAGAAAAGGGTTAAAAATCGCATTTTTCTACTTAAGACCGAAGCTTGTAACAGATATTTACTAAAATAGTAAAATCATGGAATTAATGTAAAATCAACACAAATAAAGTATATTTAGATTCAGAGACTATTTTAATAGCTTTCTTTGAATACAGTTTCTCTCCTGTGAAATACAAATGTTCAACAAAACCATCAACATTGACTCAGCTAGGCCTCTTTCTTATATCCGCGGCGCTAACAGAAATAAAAACAACCCAGGCCTATATGTTAAAGTGCAGATTGACTTAGAGGACGATAATGTCTTGTATGAACTACCAGTACACAAAAATGTGTTCCATCTTCATGTCAGATGATTTTCAAAAAGGTGCATGAGTCGATGCAAAAAATAACAAGCAAAGATACTGCTGAAAGTTAATTTACATTACATTTACATTTAGTCATTTAGCTGACTCTTTTATCCAAAGCGACTTACAAGTTCTGTACGACAAGTCATCAGGAAGGGCACAACTCTATCAGCTGAGTAACAATGTTCATCAAAGTGTTGCGTGTTACAGTGTAGGTTAGTTTATTTTATTAGGACAAGTGCATGACAGTAAGGTTAGTTAGGGTTAGAGTTTTATTCTTTTTATTATTTCAGATAATGGTTGAAGAAGTGCGTCTTTAGTCGACGGCGGAAGTTCAGAACGTTGAAAAATGTTCACTCCATAGATTAATCTAGATTAATCTTTTTTAACGCTTTAAATAATTTAGATTAATCTCCAGAGTTAAAGCATTCATTTTGACAGCCCTAATTATAATACAACATCACATGAGCCCTTATTGGTGAACGTCCCTCTTACATCATTACATCACAACACTTGGAATGGAATCTTGGAACCTCTTCTACACGTTCAGGTGACTGAACTGCTTGGTTCTCAGGGTTCCTTCAGTTTGCTCTGAACTATGAAAACGGCCTTTTCCTTTGATGCTTCCAACACCTGGAACGCCCTCCGACTGACTCTGAAGCTGAAGGTTCTTCCAACACCTGGAACGCCCTCCGACTGACTCTGAAGCTGAAGGTTCTTCCAACACCTGGAACGCCCTCCGACTGACTCTGAAGCTGAAGGTTCTTCCAACACCTGGAACGCCCTCCGACTGACTCTGAAGCTGAAGCTTCTTCCAACACCTGGAACGCCCTCCGACTGACTCTGAAGCTGAAGGTTCTTCCAACACCTGGAACGCCCTCCGACTGACTCTGAAGCTGAAGGTTCTTCCAACACCTGGAACGTCCTCCGACTGACTCTGAAGCTGAAGGTTCTTCCAACACGTGGAACGCCCTCCGACTGACTCTGAAGCTGAAGGTTCTTCCAACACCTGGAACGCCCTCCGACTGACTCTGAAGCTGAAGGTTCTTCCAACACCTGGAACGCCCTCCGACTGACTCTGAAGCTGAAGCTTCTTCCAACACCTGGAACGCCCTCCGACTGACTCTGAGGCTGAAGGTTCTTCCAACACCTGGAACGCCCTCCGACTGACTCTGAAGCTGAAGGTTCTTCGAACACCTGGAACGCCCTCCGACTGACTCTGAAGCTGAAGGTTCTTCCAACACCTGGAACGTCCTCCGACTGACTCTGAAGCTGAAGGTTCTTCCAACACCTGGAACGCCCTCCAGCTGACTCTGAAGGTTCTTCCAACACCTGGAACGCCCTCCGACTGACTCTGAAGCTGAAGGTTCTTCCAACACCTGGAACGCCCTCCGACTGACTCTGAAGCTGAAGGTTCTTCCAACACCTGGAACGCCCTCCGACTGACTCTGAAGCTGAAGGTTCTTCCAACACCTGGAACGCCCTCCGACTGACTCTGAAGCTGAAGGTTCTTCCAACACCTGGAACGCCCTCCGACTGACTCTGAAGCTGAAGGTTCTTCCAACACCTGGAACGTCCTCCGACTGACTCTGAAGCTGAAGGTTCTTCCAACACCTGGAACGTCCTCCGACTGACTCTGAAGCTGAAGGTTCTTCCAACACCTGGAACGCCCTCCGACTGACTCTGAAGCTGAAGGTTCTTCCAACACCTGGAACGTCCTCCGACTGACTCTGAAGCTGAAGCTTCTTCCAACACCTGGAACGCCCTCCGACTGACTCTGAAGCTGAAGGTTCTTCCAACACCTGGAACATCCTCCGACTGACTCTGAAGCTGAAGCTTCT
Source organism: Notolepis coatsorum (assembly GCF_963971535.1). NCBI lineage: Eukaryota > Metazoa > Chordata > Actinopteri > Aulopiformes > Paralepididae > Notolepis > Notolepis coatsorum. The sequence goes on along the minus strand of NC_140175.1, from coordinate 1,261,903 downwards.
TCCAACACCTGGAACGCCCTCCGACTGACTCTGAAGCTGAAGGTTCTTCCAACACCTGGAACGCCCTCCGACTGACTCTGAAGCTGAAGGTTCTTCCAACACCTGGAACGCCCTCCGACTGACTCTGAAGCTGAAGGTTCTTCCAACACCTGGAACGCCCTCCGACTGACTCTGAAGCTGAAGGTTCTTCCAACACCTGGAACGCCCTCCGACTGACTCTGAAGCTGAAGGTTCTTCCAACACCTGGAACGCCCTCCGACTGACTCTGAAGCTGAAGGTTCTTCCAACACCTGGAACGCCCTCCGACTGACTCTGAAGCTGAAGGTTCTTCCAACACCTGGAACGCCCTCCGACTGACTCTGAAGGTTCTGTTGCTGCATCTAAAAGTATGATCTCTGGTTCGCCTCCCGCTCCCGGTGACATTTGTCGCATGTCTTCCCGCCTCTTCTCCTGCTCATCCTCCCCTCTAGGCCTTCCTCTACCTGCTCGTGATGCATCTTCGCTAATGAGTAGGAAGGCGTGATAATGGTTGTAATTACTGCTGTCAGGCGATTAAAAAAAGTAATCTAATTAATTACAGGATAATGGCAGAATTCAGTACTGTATCTACAAAACCTTCTGTTTAATCATCTTCCATTTATTCATTTGCTTAGATTTTTCAGGTCTGGTCAATTTGAGCATGGCGTTATTCACAGTCAAGATACATTTTCTTTTATTGATATTCTCATTTGGTTCATTACAATTGACTCAAGCCTCGTAACAGACACAGTATTTCTGACACTGGGAACACATTCCCTGAGATCCATAGATGTCCCTAGAATCAGATACCAAGAACATGCAAATGGACCATATTAAAAAAAAAGTCTGTAAATGTGTATTCTACGTTCTTATGGAATGAATGAGATTAAAAAATATTAAAAAATAAATAAATAAATAAAATAAATGTTTTTTTTTAAATTCATTTTGAGTTAATTTTCATAACGCGATAATTTGCGGTGTAATTAATTAATCTAATTAACGCGATAAACTGACAGCCCTAGTTGTAATAAATATAATAATATATATATAATAGTAATAATTTTCTGTTAATATGCACCGATTTGCATGCATATAAAACGATCAAATGTGTAGATTAAGGTGCAACATGGCATTACATACCAATAAAGGACTTGTTGTAGGTCATCCAGGGCAAAGATTTCAAGCAAACAAAATAATACATAATGAAAAGGTGATTTTAAGAAAGTATACGATTACACAGCTAGTAAGACCCTATTCTGAGGGGGAAGAGAGAGAAGAACTATCTAGATGTGAGAGTTTCCCAAAGGCAAGATTGTGTTCTGGAATGCATAGCATTCATCTGGGTCAGCGCCAGCCAATCAGGACAGCAGCACATGCAGACAGACAGACAGGATCACATGCAGACAGACAGACAGACAGACAGACAGACAGGATCACATGCAGACAGACAGACAGACAGACAGACAGACAGACAGACAGACAGACAGACAGGATCACATGCAGACAGACAGACAGACAGACAGACAGACAGACAGACAGAGAGACAGACAGACAGACAGCACCACCTACAGACAGACAGACAGGATCACCTGTAGACAGACAGACAGGCAGACAGGCAGACAGACAGACAAACAGACAGACAGCACCACATGCAGACAGACAGACAGACAGCAGCACATGCAGACAGACAGACAGCACCACATGCAGACAGACAGACAGACAGCAGCACATGCAGACAGACAGACAGGATCACATGCAGACAGACAGCAGACAGACAGACAGCACCTGCAGACAGACAGACAGACAGACAGACAGACAGACAGACAGACAGACAGACAGACAGACAGACAGACAGCTGATGCCTTCCCCACGCTGTCTAAGGAGCTCCTCTACACATCACAGTACAGGATGAGGACGGAGTGATGCCACTTATTAAGAGGAAGTATTATGGAGCGTTAAAGGATCAATAGGCAGCCACTGATTTCTGGCAACATTTCAGATTTCTTATTGTATCTCGACAGGAATAGATAGAAGTCAAAACAATAAGTAGTTTGACACCAAGAGGTAAGGGGCCGGAGCTAAAACAACGAGATCCAATCAAACAAACGAGTCAAGCGACTGGAACGAGCGGGCTGTATAGTTTCAAGTTTCAAGTTTCATATCAAATGCACATTACAGTTTCACACATACACAAAGGCCTTCTGCAGATACATAGCCGCCTTCTGCAGATACATAGCCGCCTGCTAGCTGACACGTAGCCGCCGGCTAGCTGACACATAGCCGCCGGCTAGCTGACACGTAGCTGCCGGCTAGCTGACACATAGCCGCCTGCTAGCTGACACGTAGCCGCCGGCTAGCTGACACATAGCCGCCTGCTAGCTGACACGTAGCCGCCTGCTAGCTGACACATAGCCGCCTACTAGCTGACACATAGCCGCCTGCTAGCTGACACATAGCCGCCTGCTAGCTGACACGTAGCCACCTGCTAGCTGACACATAGCCGCCTACTAGCTGACACATAGCCGCCTGCTAGCTGACACGTAGCGGCCTGCTAGCTGACACATAGCCGCCTACTAGCTGACACAAAGGCCTTCTGCAGATACATAGCTGCCTGCTAGCTGACACATAGCCGCCTGCTAGCTGACACGTAGCCGCCTGCTAGCTGACACGTAGCCGCCTACTAGCTGACACATAGCCGCCGGCTAGCTGACACATAGCCGCCTGCTAGCTGACACGTAGCCGCCTGCTAGCTGACACGTAGCCGCCTGCTAGCTGACACGTAGCCGCCTGCTAGCTGACATGTAGCTTCCTACTAGCTGACACGTAGCCGCCTACTAGCTGACACGTAGCCGCCGGCTAGCTGACACATAGCCGCCTGCTAGCTGACACATAGCCGCCTGCTAGCTGACACGTAGCCGCCGGCTAGCTGACACGTAGCCGCCTACTAGCTGACACATAGCCGCCAGCTAGCTGACATGTAGCCGCCTACTAGCTGATACGTAGCCACCGGCTAGCTGACACGTAGCCGCCTACTAGCTGACACATAGCCGCCTGCTAGCTGACAAATAGCCACCTGCTAGCTGACACATAGCCGCCTGCTAGCTGACAAATAGCCACCTGCTAGTTGACACATAGCCGCCTGCTAGTTGACACATAGCCGCCTGCTAGCTGACACATAGCCGCCTGCTAGCTGACAAATAGCTGCCTGCTAGCTGACACATAGCCACACATAGCTGCCTGCTAGCTGACAAATAGCCGCCTGCTAGCTGACACATAACCGCCTGCTAGCTGACAAATAGCCGCCTGCTAGCTGACACATAGCCGCCTGCTAGCTGACAAATAGCCGCCTGCTAGCTAACAAATAGCCGCCTGCTAGCTGAGACATAGCCACCTACTAGCTGACACATAGCCGCCTACTAGCTGACACATAGCCGCCTGCTAGCTGACACATAGCCGCCTGCTAGCTGACAAATAGCCGCCTGCTAGCTGACACATAGCCGCCTACTAGCTGACACGTAGCCGCCTGCTAGCTGACAAATAGCCGCCTGCTAGCTGACAAATAGCCGCCTGCTAGCTGACACATAGCCGCCTGCTAGCAGCTACTTAGTAACGCAGCGCTAATAAAACAAAGATATTGTATTAAAAAAAAGAGGAAAGCGATCTGGTGATGTGAGCACTGCATCCAACATGTCCTTCTAGAAAGACACTGTGAAACTCACACACAGCCAATTGACCTATTGACCCTGGGGAAGCGGCGGGGTTGTGATTGGTGGATCAAGAAAAGAGGGCGGTGTTTGAGGCGAGAGTTGACTCAGCTCCACGTCTGTAGTGTTGCTCTCTGTCTGCCTCCAGCCTCCAGACATGAGAGAAGCATACATACTGTACACACACACACACACACACACACACCTATATGTACACATGTACGCACACACACGCCTATATGTACACACTTACACACACACACACACCTACATGTACACACGTACACACACACACACACCTATATGTACACACGTACACACACACCTATATGTGTGTGCAGGAGGACTGTGTGTAGGTGTGTGTAGGTGTGTGTAGGTGTGTGCGTGTAGGTGTGTGTAGAAGCCTGGTCTGAAACAGGGCTGTCGGCTCAGAGGACGAGTTGCTTTGGGGGGGGGGTATTGGATGGAGGGTAGTAGAGAAGGCTCTCTGGGCCAATCAGTTCTGCTCCTTGTAGGCTGCCTGCCTTGGGCCAATCAGATCTGCTCCTTGTAGGCTGCCTGCCCTGGGCCAATCAGATCTGCTCCTTGTAGGCTGCCTGCCCTGGGCCAATCAGATCTGCTCCTTGTAGGCGGCCTGGGCGGCGCCGGCAGCTGCGTTGGAGGCTGCGGTCTGGACCGTCTTGTTGGTCATGACGCCAGTAGCGAACTCCGCCTGGGCCTTCTCAAAGCTGGCACCGGTGGTCCGGTACATCCCATGGACCTGGGGGGGGGGGGGGGGAGAGAGAGGGAGAGAGAGAGAGAGAGAGGGGGGAGAGAGAGAGGGGGGGGGAGAGAGAAAGAGGAGAGACAGAGAGAGGGGGGGGAGAGAGAGGGGGAGAGAGAGAGAGGAAGAGACAGAGAGAGTTTAGTTTATTCGGAGCTGAGTGCTACAGCCCAGACACCGACCAGTGGACCCTGATCGCCCCCATGAGCAGCAGGCGTGACGGAGTGGGAGTCGCTGCATATGGAGGACAAGTCTATGCGGTAGGTGCACACGGAGACAAATGCTTTATACTAGATATTTCTATAGATATGTATCATTTGACTTGCAATGCTTCTGTGATGCCCTCATTTCCCTAAGTGGATTAATACAGTGTCTGCCTGCCTGAGCCACACACTAAGACATTCCTCTCATGTGTCCTGTCCTCAGGTGGGAGGGTGGGACCGTGGAAACAGCCTTAAACATTTATTAGACCAAAAGAAATCCTAAGAAATTAATAAATTACTATCAGCCAAAGGTGGTGCATTTCTTTCTTCTAGTAATTCAGACAATATCAGTTTTTAGTTTGTGTAATGTAATGTAATATCTGTTTTTAGTTTGTGTAATGTAATGTAATATCTGTTTTTAGTTTGTGTAATGTAATGTAATATCTGTTTTTAGTTTGTGTAATGTAATGTAATATCTGTTTTTAGTTTGTGTAATGTAATGTAATATCTGTTTTTAGTTTGTGTAATGCACATAATATGGGAACTTTTATCCATATGGTTGAGCCTGTTAGGAATTGCACCCCCAACCCAAGCAGATTGCAGATCACTCTCTCTATATGGAGGTAAAAAATAAAATATGGTAAAAATAATTGGCATAAAAAGGGCACTTTTTTATGAGGCACAAAAGGGCAGGTGCTTGTGCACCCGTTGGGCTCTATGTGTGCACGTGCCTGCTCGCTGTGCCCTTGAGCAAGGCACATCAGCTTTAACCGCTCCAGTGTTAGCTGCTCAGGGGCCAGTAGTAGAGTGCCTGACCATAGTGTCTTTATACCTGTATCACTGGACATATAAATGCATATTAAATCAAATCAAATTGATTTGTGAAGCCCGAAATCACAAGTTAATGTCCCCATGGGCCGGAAAATTATTCTTTAAACTATTCAAGAAGAAACATCCCAATAAATCAAAAACGAAAAAACCCACCATGAAATCCAAAATAAATGTAAAGTAATAAATGCAACACTCCCAGACATACCCCAGCAAAGGTAAGGAAAAACCTAGCAATAGGAAAAAAGCACCACAGGCTGAATGAATGAATGAATGAATGAATGAATGAATGAATGAATGAATGAATGAAAACTTTATTTAACAGATTGCAGAATGGGTACAATACAGTACGGCTCAATACATACAATTGTTAAGGGGATGCAGACCTGAGAAAGACGTTTGTCTTGTTTCCATCAGGGTCCCCTGATGGGCAATGTGGAGGAGAGAAACCTTAGAAGGGCCGTTCAAGGGGGGATCCCCCTTCTTGGATGTCGGTGATAATAGTGTTGCTATGGATGGGTGGAGAATAAAACAGGCGAATAGTTGGTATGTATGTACATATACGTGTAATAAAACACAAATATGTGCATGCAATAGCAACTGGGGTACATAAGAACATTTTTGAAACATTTAAATATATTACAACTCTGTACATACATGTGATTAGCATTATACTCAGTAGAACAAATGTATATATCTTATACCCAGCTTAATCACTATATTAATATTACTATTGCACTTTACTGTTAGTTTAGTTTAGTTTAGTTTATTCGGATCCCCATTAGCCATTGCCACAGGCATAGGCTACTATTACTGGGGTCCACACAAATCAATACAATACAATAAATTCAATACAATACAATTAATACAATACAATACAACAATACAATACACCTCAATAACACCTAAAAATATTATATAATAAAATATCTAAGTTCACCAATCACCCATCTACTCAATCATGTTTCAAGGCATATATGTTCACTTAAAGCACAACAATACATCTCAATACAATATACAAATATATTAAAAATCTAAGTTCACCAATCACACATACCCATCTTCTCAATCACCCACTATGTTTACTTAACTGACAGTACCACTCTTTCTTTTAAGGTGTTTTTTAAATGTCTGTTTGTTTTCAACCCTAGTTAGTGCAGGTGGTAAGGAATTCCATGCAGTCATGGCTCTATACATCACAGTCCTTTGCATTGCATTTGTTCTTGGCATCCTTACAGTACATCTTTCCATTGACACATGCCTGGTGGAGTAACTGTGTCTGTTGATTGTGAATTGTATCTCATCATATAGACAAGCAGGTTTTTTGTTCTTATATATATTTCTAAAAAACATTATGATATTTACATTTAGTCTTTGTTCTACCATTAACCATGACAGTTTTTCATGCATGCTTACTATGTTTGACCTTTTCCTACAATTCAGAGCAAGGCGCGCTGCTTTGTTCTGTGTCATTTGTAGTTTTCCCAGTTTTTCTCTTCCAGCACTTCCCCAGATCCCCGGACAGTAATCCAGATGTGAAAGGATCAGAGCCTGGATAACATGGATCACCGACTCCGGAGTTAGGAATTCTGCACATCTTCTAATTAAAGCCAGACCTCTCCCCATCTTTTTTGTTATGTTATTTATATGCGTTGACCAGTTCAGATGACTGTCCAATGTTATACCTAGTAGCTTTGCTTCTTCTACCTGTTCAATTTCAGTTCCCCACATCATTATTTTTCATTTTGGATTAGCAATTAGCATATGGTGTGAACCCATTAAAATACACTTTGTTTTTGCTATGTTTAAAACCATTCTATTCGCTCTAATCCACTCTTCTACTTTTTGTAGCTCTTTATTTAGTGCCACACCCAGATCTTCCACAGAGGAGGACACCATGTACAGGGTTGTATCATCCGCATATATAGCCACCTTTGCTTGCTCTAAAATTAACGGCAAATCATTTGTATAAATGGTGAATAACAGAGGTCCAAGGCAGCTTCCCTGCGGAATTCCATACTTAACATTTTTCGCTTCAGATAGGCTACCGTTAAAAAATACTCTCTGGTTTCTACTGTATAAGTAGCTAGTTATCCATGAAACTGACGATGAAGCAAAGCCATAGTCTTTAAGTTTCTCCAGTAGTATTTCATGATACATGACATCAAATGCTGCACTGAAGTCTAACATCACTGATCCTGCTAATTTCTTTCTATCAATATCCATTAGACAATCATCTACTAGCTGTGTCAACGCTGTCGCTGTTGAGTAACCATCCCTATAGGCATGCTGAAAATCACTATTCAATTCATTGTCATTGAAGTAACTCTGAATTTGTGTAAACACTATTTTCTCCATTATCTTCGCTAACACTGGCAAAATGCTCACAGGGCGACTGTTGGCACCCGACAGGTTGACTTTTGCATTTTTCTGTAAAGGAATGATTTTAGCCTCCTTCCAGACTTTTGGACATATACCATATTTAATGCTTTGATTTATAATATGTGTGACCGTACCTGCTACATGCTTTGCTGAAACCTTCAGTAGTCTACCATCCATGTTATCCAGGCCTGCTGGTTTTTCCTTTTTTATATCTGACAACATTTCCTCCACCATTTTAGTGTCAACAGAACATAGACTAAATGAGCATTTTTTATCTTTCATAATCCTTTCTAATATGTTATCATTATATTTTACATTACTCATACACATATTATTCCTTAGAGTTTCAACCTTACACAAAAAGAAGTCATTGAAATACCGAGCTATATCAACAGGCTTTGTTATAAATGCCCCATCAACCTCAATAACGCTAGGTACATTGTTATTCCCCCTTCCTAGTACAGTGTTAAATGTTTTCCATAACTGTTTACTATCATTTTTCACTTCAATTATCTTAGCTTGAAAATAGCTTTTCTTTGTCTTTCTATTCCACTTTGTGACACAATTTCTAAGCTTGCGGTAGTTCTGCCAATCAACCAGACATCCAGACTTGCATGCTTTACTTTTTGCTGCATTTCTTTCTGCCATACAATCTTTTAATTCTTCATCTAACCAGGGTGCCCTTACTGTTTTCACTGTACACTTAACTATAGGCGCATGTCTGTCTGCTACTTGGATAAACCTCTTCATAAATATACTTAGTGCTTCTTCTGGGTTATCCTCTTTATATACATCATCCCATGATATGTTTTCAATATCTTTGACAAATTCCTCTTCCCTGAAATTCTTATATGATCTTTTATAATAATAATAATAATAATAAATCAAATTTATATAGCGCCTTTCATAGAACCCAAGGTCGCTTTACAATCAGGACAAAAAATAGGGCAAGGAAATTAGGGGGGAGGGGGAAGAGGGGATGAGGGAAAGTAGGGGATAATGGACCTAATTTAATCTAAAACTAACTGATGGGGAAAGCCTTGGTGAAGAGGTGTGTTTTTAGAGCGGATTTGAAGGTGTCCAGGGTTGGGGCGTTGCGGATTTCGGGGGGGAGAGAGTTCCAGAGGGTAGGGGACGCCACGCTGAAGGCTCTGTCCCCAAAAGTCCGTAACCTGGTGCGAGGGATGGAGAGGAGACCTAGATCAGAGGATCGTAGGTTCCGGGATGGAGTGTACTGGTGGAGGAGATCAGACAGGTACCGGGGGGCGAGGGCATGGAGGGATTTGTAGGTGAGGAGCAGGAGTTTGAAGGTGATGCGGAACCTGACTGGAAGCCAGTGGAGATGGATGAGGGTGGGGGTGATGTGCTGCCAGGGCTTGGTGTGAGTGAGAACCCTGGCAGCTGAGTTCTGGACATACTGGAGCCTGTCCAGGGCTTTGCTGGGTACCCCGAACAGGACTCCATTACAATAGTCCAACCGGGAGGTGACAAATGAGTGAATTATGTATAATCTTAGGTCCAGCTTTTGGTATTTTTGCCTCTCTAGTGAATGCTATAATATTATGATCAGTGCATCCTATATTAGCTGATATAACTTTTGAACATAGCTCTGCACTATTAGTATACACATGGTCGATGCATGTAGACGATTTTCCAGCCTTGCTTGTTTGCGTTCTAGTTGGTTGGTTGACCAGCTGTACTAGATCACATGCATTCACTATGTCTACTAGTTTTTTCTTTAGTGAGCAGTGTACAGAAAACCAATCAATATTCAGATCACCTAATAAATACATTTCATTTTTCCCATCAGAAACATTATCAATCATCTCACATACATTGTTCATATATACAGCGTTTGCATTTGGAGGTCTATAGCAGCATCCTATCAAAATAGGCTTAAGGTGAGGAAGATGGACCTGTAACCATATCACTTCAATTTCTTTTGACATAAAATCATTCCTTTGTTTCACAGGAATATGATTCTGTACATACATCATTACACCTCCTCCAAATCTATTTCTATCCCTCCTATAAATACTATATCCCTGAATCAATACCTCATCATCATCAAATGACTGGTCCAAGTGAGATTCAGACACAGCCATAATGTGTATGTTGTTTACATGTAACAGACATCCAACTTCCTGTACTTTATTTCTAATACTATTTATATTTATATGTGAAATTTTTAGCCCTTTATTTGGAATGTTAAGTAATTCAACATCCATAATAAAGTATAAAATTTAGGGATGCACCGAAATTTCGGCCACCGAAAGTTTTCGGCCGAAAATGGCTAAAAATTGCCTTTCGGCTTTTGGCCGAAAGAGTTTTTTCACCGAAAATATATCACCGAAACAGAAACAACCTGTAACCTAACGCGTGTTGTTGTGATGATGTCGCGCTGTCGGGAGTCGCGCTGTTTCTATGTAAACTCTGCGCGCAACGCGTCCAATAAATGCGTCTTTAGCATGCTTTTATATCCTTATTTACTATATACCCGTCGCGGTTAATCACTGAGTGATCTAATATGCATATTATTCAGAGCGAGAGGGGGGGGGGGGATTGTGTTTCTCACATTGATGCTGTCTGTCTGTCGCGCGTCTACTGTGCCAAAGTCAAGAGAGCACATTCATCTGGGGACTAGAAAGGTGCGCTCAGTAGAGCACAGATGTCCGCTGCGGCAGCCAGAGAAAAGATGGAATTAATGTACTGTATGCATTCAGAAGTGCTGAATAAATGTTTTATGGACCCATAATAGTGATTATTTATTATTTAAGTTAAGTTTTGCCATAATCACATTTTTCCATAATCATAATGTTCCACAACATTGGTAAAAAATAATTCTATTCTATGAATCATTTTCGGCCTTTCGGCATTCGGTTTTCGGCCAACTGTTTTCTATTTTCGGTATCGGTTTCGGCCAAGAATTTCCCATTCGGTGCATCCCTAATAAAATTTGATTAAAAACGCATGGTCCTGTGCCTACAAGACCTTATGGTACCTCTTATTCATGTTGTGGGGGGAGAGAGAGAGAGGAGAGACGGAGAGAGGGGGGGGAGGGGGAGAGACAGAGAGGGAGAGACAGGGGGGAGAGAGAGGGGGGGAGAGAGATAGAGAGAGAGAGGGAGGGAGAGAGAGAGAGGGGGAGAGAGAGGGAGAGACAGAGAGAGAGGAGGGGGAGAGAGAGGGAGGGACAGAGAGAGAGGGGGGAGAGAGAGAGGGGGGAGAGAGAGATAGAGACAGAGAGGGGAGAGAGAGATAGAGAGAGAGGGGAGAGAGATATAGAGAGACAGAGAGGGAGAAGGAGAGACAGAGAGACAGAGAGAGAGGGGGAGAGAGAGGGAGGGAGAGAGAGAGGGAGAGAGAGTAAGAGAGAGGGAGGGAGAGAGAGACAGAGAGAGAGGGAGAGACAGAGAGAGAGAGACAGAGGGAGAGGGAGAGGAGGGAGAGAGAGAGACAGCAGCAAGATTTGTGAGCTGCTATGACAAGAAAAATACATCCAACGGAATACAACCACCATAAAGACTGTCAATCACACAAAAACATCCTTCTGTACTGACTGACACGAGACATGTAGTGAAATGAAAGTGGCCATGCCCGCTTCCATCGTGCAAAAAATACAAATAATAATAAAATAAAATAGAATAGAAAAAAAATAGACCTGATAAAAATACTAAGATAAAATACAATACAATGGTAAGCTTACAAATTAAAACGGTAATGGGTCCTATGTACACTACTATACAATATACAGTTATACTATATGTCACTATGCTATACTACCTATACTATACAAAAAACAAAAACATCCAGTTATGTTTTTTTCTTCCTTCAAAGTGACCTTTTCTTATGTGTTTAAAGTGACGCATATCGTTTTTTACCAACCCAGTTCCGCGTTCGCGTTCTGCCAACTGATTGGCCACTGACGTTTCTGGTCGTGTGACATGTGCGGCCAATCGTGTGACGCCTGTTTCTACACCGGTTAAGCTTAGGCACTCTTTCGAAGTTGGTTAAGGTTAGAGTTTGTCTTAGAGCAGGGCGATAGAACACCAGCCCTGATTCCAAACTCTAACCTTAACCAACTTCGAAAGAGTCGCCTAAGCTTAACCAGTGATAAACTAGGCGTTAGGTAGTTTGCTGCTGTTAGAGCCGGAAATGGGCAAAGACACAGGCGTCACGCGATTGGGCGCACATGTCACATGACCAGAAACGTCAGTGGCCAATCAGATCGCACCAGAAACGTCAGTGGCCAATCAGATCGCAGAACGCGGAACTGGGTTGGTAAAAAACGATACGCGTCCTGTGCAGTGCAGTTGCCAAACCAGGCAGTGATGTTCCCAGTCAGGATGCTCTCTACAGCCCCGGAATAAAAGGACTGGAGTATCTTCCCCGATACTCTGAACTTCCTTAACTGTCTCAGGTGGTAGAGGCGCTGCTTAGCTTTTTCCACCACAGTGTCTATGTGTGTTGTCCATGTCAGGTCCTCTGTGATGTGGACCCCCAGGTACTTGAAGCTGCTCACCCTGTCCACGGTAGCCCCGTTTATCCTCAGTGGCTTGTGTGTCCCCTGCTGTATTCTCCTAAAATCCACGATCAGCTCCTTGTTCAGGAGCAGGCTGTTATCCTGGCACCAGCGTTCCAGTACCTCAACCTCCTCCTGGTAGGCCTTCTCGTCGTTGTCCGAGATCAGCCCCACCACCACTGTGTCGTCTGCAAACTTCACTATGGAGTTGGGGCTGAACTTGGCCACACAGTCGTGTGTGTATAGTGAGTACAGCAGGGGGCTCAGAACACAGCCCTGGGGGGACCCGATACTCAGGATGATTGAGTTGGAGGTGTGTCTACCCACCCTGACCGCCTGGGGCCTGGTCGGTCAGAAAGTCCAGGATCCAGGCGCTCAGGGCGGAGCTCAGACCCAGATCGATCAGCTTGTCAACCAGTCTGGTGGAGACTATGGTGTTGAAAGCTGAACTATAGTCGATGAACAGCAGTCTCACATAGCCCCCCCCCCTGACTGTCAAGGTGAGAGAGGCTGTTGTGCAGTACCTGGGAGACCGAGTCGTCAGTGGACCTGTTCGTCCTGTATGTGAACTGCAGTGGGTCCATGTTACTGGGGAGGGAGGCACAGATCCTTGACCAGCCTCTCAAAGCATTTCATGACCACAGAGGTGAGTGCCACCGGTCTGTAGTCATTTAGGCCTGCTGGGGAGGAGTTTTTTGGTACAGGGATTATAGTGGACACCTTGAAGCAGGCAGGGACCACGGACTCGGCCAGGGATAGGTTGAATATAGTGGTGAACACCGGGGCCAGCTGGTTGGCACAAGACTTAAGTGTTCATCCTGTTATCCCATCTGGGCCTGCAGCTTTCCTAGTGTTCACCCCCATAAACGCTCTCCTCACGCTTTGCTCCGTCACCGAGAGAGCGTGTTTCTCCCCCGCGGAGGACCCACCCCCCACCCCCCCCCCCCCGCGCGCCGCGGCAGCCGGTGAGCTAACGTCGCCACTGCCCGACCCAAACCGCGCGTAGAGAGAGAGAGAGAGAGGAGGGAGAGGGAGGGAGGGAGGGAGAGGAGGGAGAGAGAGAGGGAGGGAGAGAGAGAGAGAGAGAGAGAGGGAGGGAGAGGGAGGGAGGGAGAGGGAGGGAGGGAGAGAGAGAGAGAGGGAGGGAGAGAGAGAGAGAGAGAGAGAGAGGGAGGGAGGGAGAGAGGGAGGGAGAGGGAGGGAGAGGGAGAGAGAGAGAGAGGGAGGGAGAGGGAGGGAGAGGGAGGGAGAGAGAGAGAGAGAGAGGGAGGGAGGGAGGGAGGGAGGGAGGGAGGGAGGGAGGGAGGGAGGGAGGGAGGGAGTCTGTGTGCGTGCGTCTCTCTCCCTCTGTGTGTGTGTCTCTCTCTGTGTGTGTGTGTGTCTCTCTCTGTGTGTGTGTGTGTGTGTGTGTGTGTGTGTGTGTGTGTGTGTGTGTGTGTGTGTGTGTGTGTGAGTGTGTGTGTGCATGTGTGTGTGTGTGTGTGTGTGTGTGTGTGTGTGTGTGTGTGTGTGTGTGTGTGTGTGTGTGTGTGTGTGTGTGTGTGTGTGTGTGTGTGTGTGTGTGTGTGTGTGTGTGTGTGTGTGTGTGCATGTGTGTGTGTGTGTGTGTGTGTGTGTGTCTCTCTGTGTGTGTGTGTGTGTGTGTGTGTGTGTGTGTGTGTGTGTGTGTGTGTGTGTGTGTGTGTGTGTGTGTGTGTGTGTGTGTACCTTCTTGAACATGATGAGAGACATTACAGCCAGAGCGGTGAAGAGAGCAGCGATGAGGATCATGATGATGCCGACTGGGATGCTCCTGTTCAGCGCCGTCAGAGCGGAGATCCAGCCACTAGAGGGAGACAGACAGACAGACAGACCCCAGGTCAGCTTATCTCACCATGTTCTTATTCAGAGATCCAGCCACTAGAGGGAGACAGACAGACAGACAGACAGACCCCAGGTCAGCTTATCTCACCATGTTCTCATTCAGAGATCCAGCCACTAGAGGGAGACAGACCCCAGGTCACTCAGAGACAGAAGAGCGGTGTGAATAGGTGTTAGACCCGCGCAGAGACTTGTCAGACTGCCGCTGCCGCCCCCCCTCCGAATTCTAAACAACACATTGGCATTTCATAATTTGTATGAATTATCTCTCGCAATAATATCCACAGGACTCGACTTTTCGTTGCGCGAGTTGGACGTTTTATTTACCTGATCACTGTAGGCTCATGACAGCAACCAAGTGACTTTCAATCAACGTTGAAATGTGATTCCGGAGTGATACCTAAATGCATCCCGTTTCATTCAGAGAGAGAGAGGGGGGGGGGGGGGGAGGAGAGTGTGTGTGCGAGCAGCGAGCTGTGAGCCGCGGCGTTTCTCTCCTGTCTTTTGGAAACTAGCGATAAGAACAATAACACTTCCGGTCGGGGGGGGGGGGGTTTCAAAATAAAAGAGCGAAGTCTAAAAAAACAGGAAGGGCGTTTATTTTGTACATTTGTGGCAGCGTTACATCATTTTCAATCTTTCTGCGCTCGCATTTTCAGTGGTATCGTTTGGACGCACATATTTCCGAACTGAGAACTGAACTAGTTCATGTAGAAAGTGAACTTTCCCAACACTGCCCATGTGATATATAATTTATTTATTTCTGGGCACTCCAACTAAGAAGCAGAGCTTGTGTGCCCACTGGTTGCACATCCAACACTTCTCCCATACCTCCCCTGAACGGCTGTGGGACAACGTTTCCATACAAATCAAACAAAAACAATCATCTTCATCTGATGAAAACTGTCTCTTTCTTTTCTGTTTCTTCTTCTTGCTGGTTGCCTTTTCCAGCTGCGGTGGAGTACACTGGGATGTACTAGGCTTGGTAGCTGGTCTAGGCTGGGATGTACTAGGCTTGGCAGGTGGTCTAGGCTGGGATGTACTAGGCTTGGCAGGTGGTCTAGGCTTGGCAGGTGGTCTAGGCTTGGCAGGTGGTCTAGGCTTGGCAGGTGGTCTAGGCTTGGCAGGTGGTCTAGGCTTGGCAGGTGGTCTAGGCTGGGATGTACTAGGCTTGGCAGGTGGTCTAGGCTGGGATGTACTAGGCTTGGCAGGTGGTCTAGGCTGGGATGTACTAGGCTTGGTAGGTGGTCTAGGCTGGGATGTACTAGGCTTGGCAGGTGGTCTAGGCTGGGATGTACTAGACTTGGCAGGTGGTCTAGGCTTGGTAGGTGGGCTGGGGTGCATTGGGCTCTGCTCGGTCTGTCCTCAGCTCATCCATCACCTCCTCCACGTTGATGAAGAAACGGTCCATGTTGTGCTCATTAAAGCACTGTCATGTGCTGGTCACATGTGACGACCAACCCCAAAGAGAATGTGACGACCAACCCCAACTGGAATGTCTTGCTAGTTTCAAGGCTGACAACCATCTAAAAATGAGTTAGTTAGCCAACAACAATCTAAACTATAGCTTTCCCTTCACACTTTTTAAGGGTAACAATTGTTTCATTATAAACCAATTGTGTAAAAGCCTAGAAGAAAAATACTGAGGAGCTGAATTACAATTCCACATGAAAAACACAAAAGGTCCTCTCACCTCAAGTGCAGCTGTCTTACTCCAAAGACGACTATGTGGGTGAGCTCTGATCCCAATTCTGGACATTTCCATAAAAAAATATGGGAGACAGCGCCTTTTGGTTGTGAAATATGAATAATGAATGTGACAACCAACCCCGTTCTCCCCTACATACTACATTCATGTGACATAACTGAGTCATATATATTCTGATAGCCCAGGTTGTTCTGAAAATAAATATGTACATCACTTCATTGTACAATACATTGTTTAGGTTTTACAAGCAATTTATCAAAGTTGACAGTGGACTTGAATTTGGTATAACAATACAGCGTAAATATATATCTTATACAAATAACAATATATAAGGTATAGAAAATAACATTTCTAATGACTCTGCACCCTGCACCCAAGAGGAAGGGGAACTATGTGAGAATGCTGTTCATCGACTACAGCTCAGCATTCAATACCATAGTCCCCTCCAAACTCATAGCCAAGCTCAGGGACCTGGGCTTGAACTATGACCTGTGCCAGTGGGTCCTGGACTTCCTGACGGGCAGACCCCAGGTGGTAAGAGCCGGCAACTGCACCTCCTCATCCATCACGCTCAACATAGGGGCCCCCCAGGGCTGTGTTCTGAGCCCCCTCCTCTACTCCCTGTACACACATGACTGCGTAGCACAGCGGAACAACAACACCATCATCAAATTTGCTGATGACACAGTAGTGGTGGGCCTGATCTCTGCCAACGACGAAAGGGCCTACCTGGAAGAGGTAGAGAACCTGTCACAGTGGTGTCAGGAGAACTGCCTCTCCCTGAACGTCAGCAAAACAAAAGAGATGATTGTGGACTTCAGGAGGTCGGGGGTCAAGGACTACAGCCCCCTCAGCATCGACGGGGCACCAGTTGAGAGAGTGAACAGTTTCAAGTACCTCGGAGCCCACATATCCGAGGACTTGACATGGACCACACACATTGACAGTGTTGTGAAGAAGGCACGACAACGCCTCTACTTCCTCAGGCGCCTAAGGAAGTTCCAAGTCAGTCAGAAGATCCTTAGGAACTTCTACTCATGTACAATAGAGAGCATCCTGACCGGCAACATCACCTCCTGGTTTGGGAATAGCACTGCACAAGACCGTAGCAGACTACAAAGAGTGACACGTTCAGCCGAACGCACAATTAGAGGGGGGCTTCCCACCCTCCAGAACATTTACAACAAGCGGTGCAAGGGGAAGGCTAAGAGAATTATTAAGGACTCGAGCCACCCGAACAACTGCCTCTTTGAACTGCTGCCGTCAGGCAAGCGATACCGGAGTCTTATGGCGAGCACAGAAAGACTCAGAAGGAGCTTCTATCCCCAGGCCATCAGGCTGCTAAACGAACAATAATCGCTAAACGAACAATAATCACTATGCAACAACCATCAAATGCACACAGCACACACACCCACACGCACACACACACTCACTCAAACAAACAACACACTGCAGCACCCACTCTCCACACTTTAGATCACACAAACACACTTACACTTTATATTTATTGATAAAGGATTTGCACTACAACTCGTACACCTACTGTGAATTGTACCTAAACTGCACCTTGTCCATTTATGCCTTGCACTATATAGTATTGTATATTAGTACACTGCACAGTATTGTATATTGTATGGTAACTACGTCTACGAACATTGTACATATGTCTAAACTGAACACTGTGACCTCTTTTTTTTTTCTTCTAATTTTTACTATGTTTTTATTTCATACTTATCTTGTCATGCACAGTCTCTGGAGCGCAACAGTAAGAAGCATTTTGTACAAAAGTATTCTGTACTTCTGTATGACAACTATTAAAGAAACTTGAAACTAGCTTTATCAACAACTCTCTCTCTGGGCCTCTTGGGTCAAAAGGCAGTCATTGGAATAACAAAGGAACGACAGACTGGAAGCTGGGCCTTTGTTCAGGTGTGAGTTGGTGTGGAGTGAATTGAATTCTGGGAGTGTAGTCCTTTCATCACATTACTGAATTGTCTTTCATTCTTTCAAAGCCCTGAACTGAGATTTGGTTAGAATGTTACCAGAATGTTTCATAGGACATTGATTGAAAACTATCGGCTCGAATTTGACAATTGATGGCTTATTTTGAAGGTATGAACCTGTAGTTTCATATTATGTAAAAAAGGAGAAATGTGAAAATCGCCCAGATTCCAGAAGTTACAGCGTATTTTATCTATTTATTCTTACACATTTGCACTACCTCTTTACTGTATGAAGCACAATCTCAGGAGGCTCATACAGAACTGAACTTAAAACTTGAACTTGATTGGTTAGCAGCTGCTGTGCAACGCGAGAGAGAAGTGAGGAAAACCTTTAACCTCTTAACGTCCGGCGTGCCATATACTACACGCTGCATTTTTTGCCGTGCAACCAATACCTTGTTGGAAAGTTGAATTTGCCGCCTTTCCATCGTCACCACACTCAACCTATTGCGTGCTTCGGGTCTCGAGTTACACAACGAAATATTCGGCGAGCGTCATTCAACAAGCCGTTCGGGCGAGGAAGCCACGTGGAGGCGAGCTAGCGTGCCAGGCCGCAACAACCAACAGAGATAGAACTTATTCATTTAGTTTCTTAACCTTTTAAATACTTTCAACCATCCTTTTTCTGATACAACCTGGACTTTCAACGTACGTCATTTTGGATGCATACAGGGGAGAGAGACAGTGTCTCAGCCAGAGTGAGAATTCCACCGAACGATTGCCTCTGTGAACTAAATCAACACAACGCAGACACAGAGAGAGAGAGAGAGAGAGAGAAATAGAGAAGGAGATTGGAGACAATTGGAGGTGGGCTTCCCACTCTCCAAGACATTTACAACAAGCGTTGCAGGGCCAAGGCTAAG
>NC_140175.1:1223046-1235546 GCF_963971535.1 Notolepis coatsorum | reverse complement strand
GTACAGATATAGATATAGTATTAATATGTACAGTGATACAGGTATAAAGACACTATGGTAGTAAGTCATACTGGCCAGCAGTGTAACTAGTAAGAGTAGGTAAGGGATAGTTCAAGTTCAAGTTCTTTAATAGTTGTCATACAGAAGTACAGAATACTTTCATACAAAATGCTTCTTACTGTTACGCTCCAGAGACTGTGCTAGACAAGATAGTATCAAATAACATAATAACATAATATAGCATGAATTTAGAAGAAGAAAATGAGGTCACAGTGTTCGGTATAGACATATGTACAATGTTCTGAGTTACCATATAATATACAATACACAATACTATGCAGTGTACTAATGTACAGTACTATCTAGTGCAAAGCAGAAATGGGATGAGGTACAATTTTAGGTACAATTTACAGTAAGGTGTACGAGTTGTAGTGCAATCCTTCATCCATAAATATAAAGTGTGGGGAGTGGGTGCTACAGTGTGTTTGTTTAAAGTGGGTGTGTGCTATAAAGTGTGTGGAGTGGGTGCTACAGTGTGTTTGTTTAAAGTGAGTGTGTGCGTGTGGATGTGTGTGCTATGTGTGTTTGGTGGTTGTTGTTGTGTAGTGTTCATTCATTGTTCGTTTAGCAGCCTGATGGCCTGGGGATAGAAGCTACTTCTGAGTCTTTCTGTGCTCGCCTTGAGACTCCTGTATCGCTTGCCTGACGGCAGCAGTTCAAAGAGGCAGTTGTTCGGGTGGCTCGAGTCCTTAATAATTCTCTTAGCCTTCCCCTTGCAACGCTTGTAGTAAATGTTCTGGAGGGTGGGGAGCCCCCCTCCAATTGTGCGTTCGGCTCGGATATGTACAGATATAGATATAGTATTAATATGTACAGTGATACAGGTATAAAGACACTATGGTAGTAAGTCATACTGGCCAGCAGCGTAACTAGTAAGAGTAGGTAAGAGATATGTACAGATATAGATATAGTATTAATATGTACAGTGATACAGGTATAAAGACACTATGGTAGTAAGTCATACTGGCCAGCAGTGTAACTAGTAAGAGTAGGTAAGAGATATGTACAGATATAGATATAGTATTAATATGTACAGTGATACAGGTATAAAGACACTATGGTAGTAAGTCATACTGGCCAGCAGTGTAACTAGTAAGAGTAGGTAAGAGATATGTACAGATATAGATATAGTATTAATATGTACAGTGATACAGGTATAAAGACACTATGGTAGTAAGTCATACTGGCCAGCAGTGTAACTAGTATTATACTGTATTGTACTGTAACTCAGTTACAAATTTGTTCTACTCTGTATTGTATATTGTATATTATGTGAAACCGGTCTTATTTGACATGCCCTGGGTGGGAGTCGAACCCCGGTTGTTTACGTACTTTTGACTTTCTATTTTATACTTTATCTATTTTTATCTACGGTAGCACACTCCCAGGAGCATAACAGAAAAAAGCATTTAATATAAAAGTATTCTGTATTTTTGTATGACAACTAATAAAGAAACTTGAAACTTGAACCTCCACTCACACATCCAGAGGTGGTACATGATCTACACTCACACATCCAGAGGTGGTACATGATCTCCACTCACACATCCAGAGGTGGTACATGATCTACACTCACACATCCAGAGGTGGTACATGATCTACACTCACACATCCAGAGGTGGTACATGATCTACACTCACACATCCAGAGGTGGTACATGATCTTCACTCACACATCCAGAGGTGGTACATGATCTACACTCACACATCCAGAGGTGCTACATGATCTACACTCACACATCCAGAGGTGGTACATGATCTACACTCACACATCCAGAGGTGGTACATGATCTCCACTCACACATCCAGAGGTGGTACATGATCTACACTCACACATCCAGAGGTGGTACATGATCTACACTCACACATCCAGAGGTGGTACATGATCTACACTCACACATCCAGAGGTGCTACATGATCTACACTCACACATCCAGAGGTGGTACATGATCTACACTCACACATCCAGAGGTGCTACATGATCTACACTCACACATCCAGAGGTGGTACATGATCTACACTCACACATCCAGAGGTGCTACATGATCTGCACTCACACATCCAGAGGTGCTACATGATCTACACTCACACATCCAGAGGTGCTACATGATCTACACTCACACATCCAGAGGTGGTACATGATCTTCACTCACACATCCAGAGGTGGTACATGATCTACACTCACACATCCAGAGGTGGTACATGATCTTCACTCACACATCCAGAGGTGCTACATGATCTCCACTCACACATCCAGAGGTGGTACATGATCTGCACTCACACATCCAGAGGTGGTACATGATCTACACTCACACATCCAGAGGTGGTACATGATCTACACTCACACATCCAGAGGTGGTACATGATCTACACTCACACATCCAGAGGTGGTACATGATCTTCACGGTCTTCTGGAAGTCCACCGGGATGTCCACCACGATGTCGTGGTAGAAGCACGGACCCACCGGGAGCTTCTCCGGGAGCGGAGGCCAGTTGTTCTTCCTGCCTGAGACCAACACATCACGTAGGGTTCAAGGGTCAATAGAGGGAAGTGGATTAGATTAGATTCTAATGTATCGTCATCATGCAGCACAAGTACAGTACGCGTCTATGCTTTTACCAAACGGTTCGTGTTTCCGCGTTCCCGTTTTGCGCTCTGATTGGCCACGCACGTTTCTGGTCATGTGACATGTGCGCCCAATCGCATGGCGCCTGTGTCTTAGCCCATTGCCAGGTCTAACAGCCTGCAAATGACCTAACGCCTAGTTTATCGCTGGTTAAAGGATAACTCCAAAATTTTGGGAAATTAGCTTATTTAACATCTTCCCTGGAGTTAGACAAGAAGATACCTTTTTTGTCTCTGTGCGTGCATTAGGCTTAGGCAACAGACGCTCCGTTAGCATAGCTTAGCTTCATCACTGGAAGTGAGGCGGGACAGTAGCGTGACGTTCCCTACAGGTTTGTTGATATTCTCATTCCTTCAAAGGATCTGAACCGATTGAAGTTTATGGATACCATGACTTAAAATCCTCTTACCTTGATGATTAAAAGCCTCCCCAATTTAGAAAACAGTAATCCAATGGCTGGTATTGATATACTACTAACTACTGCACGCTAACGGAGCAGATGCCACCGGGTCACACAGTGGTTGGAGCCCCACCTCAAAACGGCCTAAGGTCCTGAGGTAGAAAAACGCCACTTTTGAGAACACGACTCGAAAACAGAGCAATGAACCTTCATGAAAAACAAAAACCTACAGAGGTGTTCCATAGACTCACAGGAACCGTGTAAAAGTGACCAAATAGTGAAGAAATAGCTAAATAGCTGCCCCCCAATAAAATCCCCAGTTAAATTCAAGACATAACAAAAGACAAGACAGACAAGACATTTCCTCCTCCCCCTCCCACGGGACCGCCGGACCCCCTCGAACAAGCACCCCAACCCCGCTCAGCCGCACACGGCGGTCCTGACCTTCTCAGCTGCTGCGAACCACAGGTCAATCCCAGCCTGCCCCACCCCAATCACCCGCGCTGTGGATATCTCAAGATAAATCACATCCAACAGTGTTAGGGACCAGTTAATCACTGTGAGCTTCTCAGGCTCCTTCCATCTCATTGCTATTAGCTTCTTCGCTGCTGTGACGCCCGCTAGGACAACCCTTTTCAGTTGTACGGACGCGGGTAGTGTCGTTATATCGTTCAGGAGTAGCGTAACAGCTGTGAATGGGATAGTTAAGCCACACAGATCTGAACGTTTGTCCGTTATTGACCTCCAGAAGCGGGCCACTGGTGGGCAATCCCAATACATATGCATATAAGTGCCAGTGGCCTTTTGAGAGCACAAAGTGCACCGAGAGTCGGTTATCAGTCCCATAGCAAATAGCTTCCTAGGTGTAAGATAAGATATAGATATAGTATTAATATGTACAGTGATACAGGTATAAAGACACTATGGTAGTAAGTCATACTGGCCAGCAGTGTAACTAGTAAGAGTAGGTAAGAGATATGTACAGATATAGATATAGTATTAATATGTACAGTGATACAGGTATAAAGACACTATGGTAGTAAGTCATACTGGCCAGCAGTGTAACTAGTAAGAGTAGGTAAGAGATATGTACAGATATAGATATAGTATTAATATGTACAGTGATGCAGGTATAAAGACACTATGGTAGTAAGTCATACTGGCCAGCAGTGTAACTAGTAAGAGTAGGTAAGAGATATGTACAGATATAGATATAGTATTAATATGTACAGTGATACAGGTATAAAGACACTATGGTAGTAAGTCATACTGGCCAGCAGTGTAACTAGTAAGAGTAGGTAAGAGATATGTACAGATATAGATATAGTATTAATATGTACAGTGATACAGGTATAAAGACACTATGGTAGTAAGTCATACTGGCCAGCAGTGTAACTAGTAAGAGTAGGTAAGAGATATGTACAGATATAGATACAGTATTAATATGTACAGTGATACAGGTATAAAGACACTATGGTAGTAAGTCATACTGGCCAGCAGTGTAACTAGTAAGAGTAGGTAAGAGATATGTACAGATATAGATATAGTATTAATATGTACAGTGATACAGGTATAAAGACACTATGGTAGTAAGTCATACTGGCCAGCAGTGTAACTAGTAAGAGTAGGTAAGAGATATGTACAGATATAGATATAGTAACTAGTAAGAGTAGGTAAGAGATATGTACAGATATAGATATAGTAACTAGTAAGAGATATGTACAGATATAGATATAGTAACTAGTAAGAGTAGGTAAGAGATATGTACAGATATAGATATAGTAACTAGTAAGAGATATGTACAGATATAGATATAGTAACTAGTAAGAGTAGGTTCGAACGTTCGGGCTCATCCCTAGTGTACAGTAGTGTACAGTATGGTGTACACTACAGTATGCACAGTATGGTGAGTGGTGCACAGCCCCGCTGACCTCCTGAGGCGTTGAGTGACTGCATCTCTCTCTCCCGTCGGTCCAGCTCTGCAGCCTTCCTCTCCAGCTCCTCCTGCCTCCTCAGCAGCTCTGCAGCGGCACGTGACTGGTCCTGCACACACACACACACACACGCACACGCACACACACACACACGCACACGCGCACACACACACACACGCACACGCACACACACAGTAAAGGCCCGACTCAAATCTAATCACAGATACATGGGTGTATATGAGCCAATAGGGTTCAATATGCAAGGCTCAATAATATACATCCACGCAGACATGTTTCTACAATTGTTGTACATGTACGTCTTGTCTGTGTACGTGTGTCCCAGTGTGTTGTGTACCCAGTATGAAGAACAAGCTAACTAGCTGTGGTACCCAGTATGAAGAACAAGCTAACTAGCTGTGGTACCCAGTATGAAGAACAAGCTAACTAGCTGTGGTACCCAGTATGAAGAACAAGCTAACTAGCTGTGGTACCCAGTATAAAGAACAAGCTAACTAGCTGTGGTAGCCAGTATGAAGAACAAGCTAACTAGCTGTGGTACCCAGTATGAAGAACAAGCTAACTAGCTGTGGTACCCAGTATGAAGAACAAGCTAACTAGCTGTGGTACCCAGTATGAAGAACAAGCTAACTAGCTGTGGTACCCAGTATGAAGAACAAGCTAACTAGCTGTGGTACCCAGTATGAAGAACAAGCTAACTAGCTGTGGTACCCAGTATAAAGAACAAGCTAACTAGCTGTGGTACCCAGTATGAAGAACAAGCTAACTAGCTGTGGTACCCAGTATGAAGAACAAGCTAACTAGCTGTGGTACCCAGTATGAAGAACAAGCTAACTAGCTGTGGTACCCAGTATGAAGAACAAGCTAACTAGCTGTGGTACCCAGTATGAAGAACAAGCTAACTAGCTGTGGTACCCAGTATGAGGAACAAGCTAACTAGCTGTGGTACCCAGTATGAAGAACAAGCTAACTAGCTGTGGTACCCAGTATGAAGAACAAGCTAACTAGCTGTGGTACCCAGTATGAAGAACAAGCTAACTAGCTGTGGTACCCAGTATGAAGAACAAGCTAACTAGATGTGGTACCCAGTATAAAGAACAGGCTAACTAGCTGTGGTACCCAGTATGAAGAACAAGCTAACTAGCTGTGGTACCCAGTATGAAGAACAAGCTAACTAGCTGTGGTACCCAGTATAAAGAACAAGCTAACTAGCTGTGGTACCCAGTAGGGCTGCAACGATTAGTCGACATAATCGACGACGTCGATTATAAAAAATCGTCAACGAGAAATTGTTGCGTCGATTAGTCATTAAAAAAAAAAAAAAAAAAAAAAACTTTATTTAATTTTTTTTTTTTTTTGCACTACCTATCTTTGTGAGAGTGGCTTCTCAGGGTTCCAGACAACATCATAACATGATGATCCCATAGCAAATTTTGGACATTGAAAACATTGTTCCCCTGCAGGAGATGATGATCAGACTAGACACACAATACATTACACACGCACTCCTCTCACTCACACACAGCGATCAGAGTAAGACACACACATACACACTCCTCTCACTCACACACAGCGATCAGAGTAAGACACACACACATACACACTCCTCTCACTCACACACAGCGATCAGAGTAAGACACACACACATTCACACTCCTCTCTCTCACACACAGCGATCAGAGTAAGACACACACACATTCACACTCCTCTCACTCACACACAGCGATCAGAGTAAGACACACACACATACACAAATTACACAGTACACACCTCTCACTCACACAGCGATCAGAGTAAGACACACACACATTCACACTCCTCTCTCTCACACACAGCGATCAGAGTAAGACACACACACATTCACACTCCTCTCACTCACACACAGCGATCAGAGTAAGACACACACACATACACAAATTACACAGTACACACCTCTCACTCACACAGCGATCAGAGTAAGACACACACACAAATTACACAGTACACACACTCCTCTCACTCACACAGCGATCAGAGTAAGACACACACACATACACACACACACGGACTCCTCTCACACACAGCAAACAAAAGTTATTTAAAGTACACTTCCACTTTAATTTGTATTATTTAATTTATTTATCTTGTTATGAGTGATTGCTGTATTGTTCTTCAAATACATTTTCATTTAAAGTGGCTTAAAGATCCAAATTCAAATGTGTCATGAGTCATTATTTTAATTTGCTATGGGATCATCATGTTATGATGTTGTTGTTTGGTCCTGACAAGAGTCTCAAAGTCTGGGGTGATGGTAGACAAGCAACTCTGAGGTCATGCTCAATGTCCAATCTGTTCCTCTGCTCTGTCTTCAGCTGGACCAGAGCTGAGAAGCCACTTTCACAAAGATAGGTAATTAAAAAAAAAAAAAAAAAAAAAACGTTTTTTTTTTTTTTTTTTTTTTGTTGTTGTTTACATTGGTTTTCGATTAGTCGACTAATCGAAAAAATAATCGGCAGATTAGTCGACTACCAAATTAGTCATTAGTTGCAGCCCTAGTACCCAGTATGAAGAACAAGCTAACTAGCTGTGGTACCCAGTATAAAGAACAGGCTAACTAGCTGTGGTACCCAGTATGAAGAACAAGCTAACTAGCTGTGGTACCCAGTATGAAGAACAAGCTAACTAGCTGTGGTACCCAGTATAAAGAACAAGCTAACTAGCTGTGGTACCCAGTATGAAGAACAAGCTAACTAGCTGTGGTACTGATAGGTTTTTCAGTTCATTGATGACGAATATCCTCTATATATCTAAAGGCCTTAATGAAGAATATGCCTAGAAGTCTGTGTCTCTCCTTCCCCTGCATCATGTAGCAGAACATGCAAAATCCTAGTTCCCTTGGCAGTTAGACATGCAAAATCATGTCCCTCCCTTTCAACACACACACACACACACACACACACACACACACACACACACACACACACACACACACACACCCATACATACACACACAGAGACATACACACACCCCCCTCCCTTTTCTCAAGAGTGTATAAAGTGACATGTAATATGGACATTCGGTTCTCTCTTGGCTCGTGCTCTCTTTTGTCTACGGGTGATGTGCCCGCGCGGGGTGACTGCCTGTCTTCTTCTCTAATGAATAAAAGCTCCGTTTGAGAAATACTCTGTCCTCCACTTCGTCTTTCGGCCGACTGGCCCACTGGCAAATCAATTAAGAACTCACGACCAGGGATAGGAAATCCCTAACAAATGGAGGTTCCAGAGTGAGAATTGATGTGGGCCAGCCGCAACCAAGGGCGGAGGAGGAGGAGACGGTGCAGAGGATCCAGCAGTCACTACCAGCTGTCTGCAGCACGTCTGACCCAGGGGTGAGCTACCAACGGCAGCCCCTCAGACGTCCGTGACCAGACCACCAGACGACCGGATGACAGGCAGGAGGAGACGAAGGACAGACGGGCCAGGATGAGAGGCGACCGGAGGAGATGGCAGCTGTGCGAGAGGCCGGAGATGACCACCGCAGCACCGGAGAGGAACACCGCAGCCAGGCACCGCGGAGACCGCAGATCAATCACCGCTGATCGTCGTCTACGACACGCAGTTCGTCCACGACTAGAACGGGGGAAGCGGCCGCAGGAGAGACGCTGAGCTGAGTTGGAGTGATGGTGGGCCGGCCGGCGAGAGGTGGAGAGGACAGTCTGAGACACTGGGAAGGCGGCGGACCGGAGGAGGCACGTTTGTCTAGGGGACCGCACCTGGAACGGGGACCAACCTCAGGAGGTCAGCCCTTGCCCTCCAGAAGACGGGGCCGACCCAGGTGGGCGGTGCACTGTGACAGAGGGAAGGAAGCGCCCTGATGGACGTTGTGTGTGCCTACGGGAACCAGCTCAGGAGGAGACCCACGTCCCCTAGAAGACGGGACCAGGGGTGCACTGTAATAGAGGGGGGGTTCCTCTGGGTTAGGTGATGAGTAAGGGGGGTCCGGCGGGGTTACGTGCTATCTTCTGTTAAGTTGCCAGAATTGTGTTTCTCTCTTTCTTCTCTCTCTCTCTCCCGCTTTCTCCCCTCCCTCTATCTCTCTCTCTGCTCTCCTGATGTTGATTATCCTGTCTGGTATTGGATGTGATGCATGTAATGAGGTGACAATCGACGGATACAGATCAATGAACTGTGTGTTGACGTTTTATTTAACGTCAAAAGGGGGAATTGATAGGTTTTTCAGTTCATTGATGACGAATATCCTCTATATATCTAAAGGCCTTAATGAAGAATATGCCTAGAAGTCTGTGTCTCTCCTTCCCCTGCATCATGTAGCAGAACATGCAAAATCCTAGTTCCCTTGGCAATTAGACATGCAAAATCATGTCCCTCCCTTTCAACACACACACACACACACACACACACACACACACACACACACACCCATACATACACACACAGAGACATACACACACCCCCCTCCCTTTTCTCAAGAGTGTATAAAGTGACATGTAATATGGACATTCGGTTCTCTCTTGGCTCGTGCTCTCTTTTGTCTACGGGTGATGTGCCCGCGCGGGGTGACTGCCTGTCTTCTTCTCTAATGAATAAAAGCTCCGTTTGAGAAATACTCTGTCCTCCACTTCGTCTTTCGGCCGACTGGCCCACTGGCAAATCAATTAAGAACTCACGACCAGGGATAGGAAATCCCTAACAGGTACCCAGTATGAAGAACAAGCTAACTAGCTGTGGTACCCAGTATGAAGAACAAGCTAACTAGCTGTGGTACCCAGTATGAAGAACAAGCTAACTAGCTGTGGTACCCAGTATGAGGAACAAGCTAACTAGCTGTGGTACCCAGTATGAAGAACAAGCTAACTAGCTGTGGTACCCAGTATGAAGAACAAGCTAACTAGCTGTGGTACCCAGTATGAAGAACAAGCTAACTAGCTGTGGTACCCAGTATGAAGAACAAGCTAACTAGCTGTGGTACCCAGTATGAGGAACAAGCTAACTAGCTGTGGTACCCAGTATGAGGAACAAGCTAACTAGCTGTGGTACCCAGTATGAAGAACAGGCTAACTAGCTGTGGTACCCAGTATGAAGAACAAGCTAACTAGCTGTGGTACCCAGTATGAAGAACAGGCTAACTAGCTGTGGTACCCAGTATGAAGAACAAGCTAACTAGCTGTGGTACCCAGTATGAAGAACAGGCTAACTAGCTGTGGTACTCAGTATGAGGAACAAGCTAACTAGCTGTGGTACCCAGTATGAAGAACAAGCTAACTAGCTGTGGTACCCAGTATGAAGAACAAGCTAACTAGCTGTGGTACCCAGTATAAAGAACAAGCTAACTAGCTGTGGTACCCAGTATAAAGAACAAGCTAACTAGCTGTGGTACCCAGTATGAAGAACAAGCTAACTAGCTGTGGTACCCAGTATGAGGAACAAGCTAACTAGCTGTGGTACCCAGTATGAAGAACAAGCTAACTAGCTGTGGTACCCAGTATAAAGAACAGGCTAACTAGCTGTGGTACCCAGTATGAAGAACAGGCTAACTAGCTGTGGTACCCAGTATGAGGAACAAGCTAACTAGCTGTGGTACCCAGTATGAAGAACAAGCTAACTAGCTGTGGTACCCAGTATAAAGAACAGGCTAACTAGCTGTGGTACCCAGTATGAAGAACAGGCTAACTAGCTGTGGTACCCAGTATGAAGAACAAGCTAACTAGCTGTGGTACCCAGTATGAAGAACAAGCTAACTAGCTGTGGTACCCAGTATGAAGAACAAGCTAACTAGCTGTGGTACCCAGTATGAAGAACAAGCTAACTAGCTGTGGTACCCAGTATGAAGAACAAGCTAACTAGCTGTGGTACCCAGTATGAAGAACAAGCTAACTAGCTGTGGTACCCAGTATAAAGAACAGGCTAACTAGCTGTGGTACCCAGTATGAAGAACAAGCTAACTAGCTGTGGTACCCAGTATGAAGAACAAGCTAACTAGCTGTGGTACCCAGTATGAAGAACAAGCTAACTAGCTGTGGTACCCAGTATGAAGAACAAGCTAACTAGCTGTGGTACCCAGTATAAAGAACAAGCTAACTAGCTGTGGTACCCAGTATGAAGAACAAGCTAACTAGCTGTGGTACCCAGTATGAAGAACAAGCTAACTAGCTGTGGTACCCAGTATGAAGAACAAGCTAACTAGCTGTGGTACCCAGTATGAAGAACAAGCTAACTAGCTGTGGTACCCAGTATGAAGAACAAGCTAACTAGCTGTGGTACCCAGTATGAAGAACAAGCTAACTAGCTGTGGTACCCAGTATGAAGAACAAGCTAACTAGCTGTGGTACCCAGTATGAAGAACAAGCTAACTAGCTGTGGTACCCAGTATGAAGAACAAGCTAACTAGCTGTGGTACCCAGTATGAAGAACAAGCTAACTAGCTGTGGTACCCAGTATGAAGAACAAGCTAACTAGCTGTGGTACCCAGTATGAAGAACAAGCTAACTAGCTGTGGTACCCAGTATGAAGAACAAGCTAACTAGCTGTGGTACCCAGTATGAAGAACAAGCTAACTAGCTGTGGTACCCAGTATGAAGAACAAGCTAACTAGCTGTGGTACCCAGTATGAAGAACAAGCTAACTAGCTGTGGTACCCAGTATGAAGAACAAGCTAACTAGCTGTGGTACCCAGTATGAAGAACAAGCTAACTAGCTGTGGTACCCAGTATGAAGAACAAGCTAACTAGCTGTGGTACCCAGTATGAAGAACAAGCTAACTAGCTGTGGTACCCAGTATGAAGAACAAGCTAACTAGCTGTGGTACCCAGTATGAAGAACAAGCTAACTAGCTGTGGTACCCAGTATGAAGAACAAGCTAACTAGCTGTGGTACCCAGTATGAAAGAACAAGCTAACTAGCTGTGGTACCCAGTATGAAGAACAAGCTAACTAGCTGTGGTACCCAGTATGAAGAACAAGCTAACTAGCTGTGGTACCCAGTATGAAGAACAAGCTAACTAGCTGTGGTACCCAGTATGAAGAACAAGCTAACTAGCTGTGGTACCCAGTATGAAGAACAAGCTAACTGCTGTGGTACCCAGTATGAAGAACAAGCTAACTAGCTGTGGTACCCAGTATGAAGAACAAGCTAACTAGCTGTGGTACCCAGTATGAAGAACAAGCTAACTAGCTGTGGTACCCAGTATGAAGAACAAGCTAACTAGCTGTGGTACCCAGTATGAAAGAACAAGCTAACTAGCTGTGGTACCCAGTATGAAGAACAAGCTAACTAGCTGTGGTACCCAGTATGAAGAACAAGCTAACTAGCTGTGGTACCCAGTAGAGGAACAAGCTAACTAGCTGTGGTACCCAGTATGAAGAACAAGCTAACTAGCTGTGGTACCCAGTATGAAGAACCAAGCTAACTAGTCTGTGGTTCCCAGTATAGAACAAGGCTAACTAGCTGTGGTACCCAGTATGGA
>NC_140175.1:1172907-1220407 GCF_963971535.1 Notolepis coatsorum | reverse complement strand
CAAACTGCGGCTACGAAAAAAATCACGCGTCTGATGATCCTCCACCTGACTGTCACGTGACACCGACTCACACTTCCGGTACTGCGTGGAGGAAAAAAGAAAAGAAGAAAAGTTAAGTTTGGTGTAAATCTGAGTAAAGTTGACGAGTTCATCGCCTCGCAGTCAACTCCTCCTGCAGCGGTTTACTGAACAGAAACAGAGACAGTAGCGCTTCGTCCTCGCACACTTTATTATTATTATTATCATTATTATTATCATTATTATTATTATTCTACATCTTGCTCCTGAATGCTGAGCAGCATGTCGAGCAGCGCCGTGGTGTCCTACAGCGAGCAGCCGGGGGGAGACGTGGAGCTGGGGCAGGAGAGCACCCCCACCACCGGGAGCGGGAGCGGGAGCGGGAGCGGGGGGGCCGCCTTCGGACTCTTCAGCACCGACTTCAAAAAGTAAGCATCGTCCTCCTCCCTTTTCTAACAACAACAACAACAACCTCAAACTACTTCATGCAGCTAAATGTAACCTAGCTAACAGCAACCCTTTCACTGTGACACTACAGAAGGTTAGCCCTTTCACTGTGACAATACAGAAGGTTAGCCCTGTCACTGTGACAATACAGAAGGTTAGCCCTTTCACTGTGACAATACAGAAGGTTAACCCTGTCACTGTGACACTACAGAAGGTTAGCCCTTTCACTGTGACACTACAGAAGGTTAACCCTTTCACTGTGACAATACAGAAGGTTAACCCTGTCACTGTGACACTACAGAAGGTTAGCCCTTTCACTGTGACAATACAGAAGGTTAGCCCTGTCACTGTGACAATACAGAAGGTTAACCCTGTCACTGTGACAATACAGAAGGTTAGCCCTTTCACTGTGACACTACAGAAGGTTAGCCCTTTCACTGTGACACTACAGAAGGTTAGCCCTTTCACTGTGACACTACAGAAGGTTAACCCTGTCACTGTTACAATACAGAAGGTTAGCCCTTTCACTGTGACAATACAGAAGGTTAACCCTTTCACTGTGACTATACAGAAGGTTAGCCCTGTCACTGTGACACTACAGAAGGTTAGCCCTGTCACTGTGACACTACAGAAGGTTAGCCCTTTCACTGTGACAATACAGAAGGTTAGCCCTTTCACTGTGACACTACAGAAGGTTAACCCTTTCACTGTGACACTACAGAAGGTTAGCCCTTTCACTGTGACAATACAGAAGGTTAACCCTGTCACTGTGACAATACAGAAGGTTAGCCCTGTCACTGTGACAATACAGAAGGTTAGCCCTGTCACTGTGACACTACAGAAGGTTAACCCTTTCACTGTGACACTACAGAAGGTTAGCCCTTTCACTGTGACAATACAGAAGGTTAACCCTGTCACTGTGACAATACAGAAGGTTAGCCCTTTCACTGTGACACTACAGAAGGTTAACCCTTTCACTGTGACAATACAGAAGGTTAGCCCTTTCACTGTGACAATACAGAAGGTTAACCCTGTCACTGTGACAATACAGAAGGTTAGCCCTGTCACTGTGACAATACAGAAGGTTAGCCCTGTCACTGTGACACTACAGAAGGTTAACCCTTTCACTGTGACACTACAGAAGGTTAGCCCTTTCACTGTGACAATACAGAAGGTTAACCCTGTCACTGTGACAATACAGAAGGTTAGCCCTTTCACTGTGACAATACAGAAGGTTAACCCTGTCACTGTGACAATACAGAAGGTTAGCCCTTTCACTGTGACAATACAGAAGGTTAACCCTGTTGCTGTGACAATACAGAAGGTTAGCCCTGTCACTGTGCCAATACAGAAGGTTAGCCCTTTCACTGTGACACTACAGAAGGTTAACCCTGTCACTGTGACACTACAGAAGGTTAACCCTGTCACTGTGACAACTACAGAAGGTTAACCCTGTTGCTGTGACAATACAGAAAGTTAACCCTGTCACTGTGACAATACAGAAGGTTAGCCCTGTCACTGTGACACTACAGAAGGTTAACCCTGTCACTGTGACAATACAGAAGGTTAGCCCTGTCACTGTGACAATACAGAAGGTTAACCCTTTCACTGTGACACTACAGAAGGTTAACCCTTTCACTGTGACAATACAGAAGGTTAGCCCTTTCACTGTGACACTACAGAAGGTTAACCCTTTCACTGTGACAATACAGAAGGTTAACCCTTTACTATCACACAACCGACGGCGATGCTCCATCATTAGCCGCGGAGCTAATGATGATAATGATGGAGCATCGCCGTCGGTTGTGTGATAGTAAAGGGCTAACCTTCTGTCATGTGGCAGTGAAAGGGTTAACCTTCTGTCGTGTGGCAGTGAAAGGGTTAAGTAAATAAATCAAATGTGCGATAATAATAAAAAATAAACACCTGCTTTTACGTTTCCCACCAGTAGACTAGGCCTTTATGATGAATTGAAAACGGGGGACCCTGATGTAAACAAGACGAAAGTCTTTCTCTGGTCTGCATCCCCTTAACAATTGTGTGTATTGAGCCGTACTGTATTGTACCCATTCTGCAATCTGTTAATAAAGTTTTCAATCAATCCTTAACAATACCATTATGTCAAGAAACGTAGATGCATTTCATAGAAGCTCAATTGTTCTGCATATATCGGTCTGTTATCGCCCTCAATGTGTTTTTGTGTTGGATTTGTTCTGTTCACATCACTGTGTCATTATGATGCTGCTGTCGGGGTCCCAGGTGTGTTTACCTGCTGTCGGGGTCCCAGGTGTGTTTACCTGCTGTCGGGGTCCCAGGTGTGTTTACCTGCTGTCGGGGTCCCAGGTGTGTTTACCTGGTGAACACTGTCGGGGTCCCAGGTGTGTTTACCTGCTGTCGGGGTCCCAGGTGTGTTTACCTGCTGTCGGGGTCCCAGGTGTGTTTACCTGCTGTCGGGGTCCCAGGTGTGTTTACCTGCTGTCGGGGTCCCAGGTGTGTTTACCTGCTGTCGGGGTCCCAGGTGTGTTTACCTGCTGTCGGGGTCCCAGGTGTGTTTACCTGCTGTCGGGGTCCCAGGTGTGTTTACCTGCTGTCGGGGTCCCAGGTGTGTTTACCTGCTGTCAGGGTCCCAGGTGTGTTTACCTGCTGTCGGGGTCCCAGGTGTGTTTACCTGCTGTCAGGGTCCCAGGTGTGTTTACCTGCTGTCAGGGTCCCAGGTGTGTTTACCTGCTGTCGGGGTCCCAGGTGTGTTTACCTGCTGTCGGGGTCCCAGGTGTGTTTACCTGGTGAACACTGTCGGGGTCCCAGGTGTGTTTACCTGCTGAACACTGTCAGGGTCCCAGGTGTGTACCTGGTGAACACTGTCAGGGTCCCAGGTGTGTTTACCTGGTGAACACTGTCAGGGTCCCAGGTGTGTTTACCTGGTGAACACTGTCAGGGTCCCAGGTGTGTTTACCTGCTGAACACTGTCGGGGTCCCAGGTGTGTTTACCTGGTGAACACTGTCGGGGTCCCAGGTGTGTTTACCTGGTGAACACTGTCGGGGTCCCAGGTGTGTTTACCTGGTGAACACTGTCGGGTCCCAGGTGTGTTTACCTGGTGAACACTGTCAGGGTCCCAGGTGTGTTTACCTGCTGAACACTGTCAGGGTCCCAGGTGTGTTTACCTGGTGAACACTGTCGGGGTCCCAGGTGTGTTTACCTGGTGAACACTGTCGGGGTCCCAGGTGTGTTTACCTGGTGAACACTGTCGGGGTCCCAGGTGTGTTTACCTGGTGAACACTGTCGGGGTCCCAGGTGTGTTTACCTGGTGAACACTGTCGGGGTCCCAGGTGTGTTTACCTGGTGAACACTGTCGGGGTCCCAGGTGTGTTTACCTGCTGAACACTGTCAGGGTCCCAGGTGTGTTTACCTGCTGAACACTGTCGGGGTCCCAGGTGTGTTTACCTGGTGAACACTGTCGGGGTCCCAGGTGTGTTTACCTGGTGAACACTGTCGGGGTCCCAGGTGTGTTTACCTGGTGAACACTGTCGGGGTCCCAGGTGTGTTTACCTGGTGAACACTGTCAGGGTCCCAGGTGTGTTTACCTGCTGAACACTGTCGGGGTCCCAGGTGTGTTTACCTGCTGAACACTGTCGGGGTCCCAGGTGTGTTTACCTGGTGAACACTGTCGGGGTCCCAGGTGTGTTTACCTGGTGAACACTGTCGGGGTCCCAGGTGTGTTTACCTGGTGAACACTG
Source organism: Notolepis coatsorum (assembly GCF_963971535.1). Classification (NCBI taxonomy): domain Eukaryota; kingdom Metazoa; phylum Chordata; class Actinopteri; order Aulopiformes; family Paralepididae; genus Notolepis; species Notolepis coatsorum. The sequence continues at coordinate 1,216,207 of NC_140175.1, read as the reverse complement.
TCACAACAAGAAGAAGGAGAGAAACAGACCTGCTTGTCTTGTGACCTAAAGTGTTTTACTTTTATGCCATAAAAGTTTGTCCAAGATACATTTCAATCATCACTTCTTTCCGGCTGCATGAGGGGCTAGCAGGCAGGCAGGCAACATGTTTGGGGTAGTGACGGGTCCCTTTGCCTGTTTCTACTTCCAGTCCCCTTCCACTAGATGGTAGTCAGTCACTAGTGAATCCATGCTCTCTGGGTCTTCAGGTTTAACCCTAACCCTTCCACTAGATGGTAGTCAGTCACTAGTGAATCCATGCTCTCTGGGTCTAGGTTTAACCCTAACCCTTCCACTAGATGGTAGTCAGTCACTAGTGAATCCATGCTCTCTGGGTCTTCAGGTTTAACCCTAACCCTTCCACTAGATGGTGGTCAGTCACTAGTGAATCCATGCTCTCTGGGTCTTCAGGTTTAACCCTAACCCTTCCACTAGATGGTAGTCAGTCACTAGTGAATCCATGCTCTCTGGGTCTTCAGGTTTAACCCTAACCCTTCCACTAGATGGTAGTCAGTCACTAGTGAATCCATGCTCTCTGGGTCTTCAGGTTTAACCCTAACCCTTCCACTAGATGGTAGTCAGTCACTAGTGAATCCATGCTCTCTGGGTCTTCAGGTTTAACCCTAACCCTTCCACTAGATGGTAGTCAGTCACTAGTGAATCCATGCTCTCTGGGTCTTCAGGTTTAACCCTAACCCTTCCACTAGATGGTAGTCAGTCACTAGTGAATCCATGCTCTCTGGGTCTTCAGGTTTAACCCTAACCCTTCCACTAGATGGTAGTCAGTCACTAGTGAATCCATGCTCTCTGGGTCTTCAGGTTTAACCCTAACCCTTCCACTAGATGGTAGTCAGTCACTAGTGAATCCATGCTCTCTGGGTCTTCAGGTTTAACCCTAACCCTTCCACTAGATGGTGGTCAGTCACTAGTGAATCCATGCTCTCTGGGTCTTCAGGTTTAACCCTAACCCTTCCACTAGATGGTGGTCACTGGTCAGTCACTAGTGAATCCATGCTCTCTGGGTCTTCAGGTTTAACCCTAACCCTTCCACTAGATGGTAGTCAGTCACTAGTGAATCCATGCTCTGGGTCTTCAGGTTTAACCCTAACCCTTCCACTAGATGGTGGTCAGTCACTAGTGAGTCCATGCTCTCTGGGTCTTCAGGTTTAACCCTAACCCTTCCACTAGATGGTGGTCAGTCACTAGTGAATCCATGCTCTGGGTCTTCAGGTTTCACTGCTCTGTGTTTCCTAAAGCCGAGTGGCTCCAATGAACGTTGCTCTCTGAGGGCTAACGGACCACAGACCCAGCAGTGACCCCTAGTGGTGTGTTTCAGAACAGGGCTAACGGACCACAGATCCAGTGACCTAGACCAGGGGTTCCCAAACTTTTCAGGCCAGGACCCAGAAAATAAGGCGTCAGAGAGCCGCGGCCCAATGCACATCGTCAGGCTTTTTTTTTTTTTTTGCCAAATATCACTTCAATCCTATTAAGTTAGTTCAAGTTAGTTATTCATTTATATGTGCTATTTATGAGAGGGCTAACTTGTTGCAAAATAATAATGATAATAATAATAGCCTCATTAAAATACTATTGTTGCTTCGGTTGTTTTCAGCGTTTTATGATTTTTTGTTTTTGTTTATTTATTAAGTTAATATAAAACCATAGTCACATTTTAGAATACAATAGAATAGAATTTTAGAATACAACTAGAAACACTGTCCTGGCCTGCTTCTAAGTTCAGTGGCCTGACAAAAAAAAATAAAAAATTTGATTTTTCTTTTTTTGGAAATCATCTCGCGGCCCTCCCGTGGCTGCTCGCGGCCCACCTTTGGGTCGCGACCCCGACTTTGGGAACCACTGACCTAGCGTGTTCCAGAACAGGGCTAACGGACGATAGACCCAGTGAGTGACCTAGTGTGTTTCAGAACAGACTTGAGCTCGTAACTCCACTCTCATTGGGGGGGTGACTGTCTTGTGTTGGACTGCTGTGCTGCTCATGCTGCTGAATCAGCACAACTGTTGGTTACGTCACACAGCACAGTGACTTTCTCCTGAGAACTCTCTCACAGCGTGGGATCATGTCCCACCAGGAGACTGTTTCAAACTGTTTTGCTAAATCAACTCTGCCTCTCTTTGTTAACTACAACAACAATGCTGTTTGTTATTTAAGACGAGGTCGGACTCTAACTGACAGATCTGTGTTCATTGTGCTGCTTTTATAAAGCCTCAAATGACGGCTTACAATATTTCATGAAAGCAAAGTGTTTCATTTGTCTAAGATTTAAAAAGGTTTAAACTTTACAGCACTGACAAAGTTGAACAAAGTGCTGTACAAGTCCCACAACATAGAAATTTTTTGTTTTTGTTTTTTATTATATATATATATATATATATATATATATATATATATATATATATATAAAAAAAAAAAAGTGCTTCGAATTAAAATCGAATCTCGGCCCCGAAGCTTCGAATTCCAAAAAAAACAATTCGAAGGTCAGCCCTACCGTCGGTTGTGTGATTAGTAAAGGGCCGACCTTCTGTATTGTCACAGTGAAAGGGTTAACCGGCTGTCGTGTGGCAGTGAAAGGGTTAACCCGAGAGTCGCTGAGTACGTGTTAGTGCGTCTCTAAGCCGTCTCACATGATGACTGTAAGCAGACTGGCATCGCTGGGTTTACCTCCAGGCCGAGCTGGAGGAGCGGAGCGGGGCATCAATGGTGCTTCTGTTAGTGTGCTCTGTAGAGGCTGCTGCCCCCTAGAGGCCTGCTGCCCAACAACACCCTCTAGAGGCCTGCTGCCCAACAACACCCTGCTCTGTAGAGGCTGCTGCCCAACAACACCCTCTAGAGGCCTGCTGCCCAACAACACCCTCTAGAGGCCTGCTGCCCAACAACACCCTCTAGAGGCCTGCTGCCCAACAACACCCTCTAGAGGCCTGCTGCCCAACAACACCCTGCTCTGTAGAGGCTGCTGCCCAACAACACCCTGCTCTGTAGAGGCTGCTGCCCAACAACACCCTCTAGAGGCCTGCTGCCCAACAACACCCTCTAGAGGCCTGCTGCCCAACAACACCCTGCTCTGTAGAGGCCTGCTGCCCAACAACACCCTCTAGAGGCCTGCTGCCCAACAACACCCTGCTCTGTAGAGGCTGCTGCCCAACAACACCCTCTAGAGGCCTGCTGCCCAACAACACCCTCTAGAGGCCTGCTGCCCAACAACACCCTGCTCTGTAGAGGCCTGCTGCCCAACAACACCCTCTAGAGGCCTGCTGCCCAACAACACCCTGCTCTGTAGAGGCTGCTGCCCAACAACACCCTCTAGAGGCTGCTGCCCAACAACACCCTCTAGAGGCCTGCTGCCCAACAACACCCTCTAGAGGCCTGCTGCCCAACAACACCCTCTAGAGGCCTGCTGCCCAACAACACCCTCTAGAGGCCTGCTGCCCAACAACACCCTGCTCTGTAGAGGCTGCTGCCCAACAACACCCTCTAGAGGCTGCTGCCCAACAACACCCTCTAGAGGCCTGCTGCCCAACAACACCCTCTAGAGGCTGCTGCCCAACAACACCCTCTAGAGGCCTGCTGCCCAACAACACCCTCTAGAGGCCTGCTGCCCAACAACACCCTCTAGAGGCCTGCTGCCCAACAACACCCTCTAGAGGCCTGCTGCCCAACAACACCCTCTAGAGGCCTGCTGCCCAACAACACCCTCTAGAGGCCTGCTGCCCAACAACACCCTCTAGAGGCCTGCTGCCCAACAACACCCTCTAGAGGCCTGCTGCCCAACAACACCCTCTAGAGGCCTGCTGCCCAACAACACCCTCTAGAGGCTGCTGCCCAACAACACCCTGCTCTGTAGAGGCTGCTGCCCAACAACACCCTCTAGAGGCCTGCTGCCCAACAACACCCTCTAGAGGCCTGCTGCCCAACAACACCCTCTAGAGGCCTGCTGCCCAACAACACCCTGCTCTGTAGAGGCTGCTGCCCAACAACACCCTGCTCTGTAGAGGCTGCTGCCCAACAACACCCTCTAGAGGCCTGCTGCCCAACAACACCCTCTAGAGGCCTGCTGCCCAACAACACCCTCTAGAGGCTGCTGCCCAACAACACCCTCTAGAGGCCTGCTGCCCAACAACACCCTCTAGAGGCTGCTGCCCAACAACACCCTCTAGAGGCCTGCTGCCCAACAACACCCTCTAGAGGCCTGCTGCCCAACAACACCCTCTAGAGGCCTGCTGCCCAACAACACCCTCTAGAGGCCTGCTGCCCAACAACACCCTCTAGAGGCCTGCTGCCCAACAACACCCTCTAGAGGCCTGCTGCCCAACAACACCCTCTAGAGGCCTGCTGCCCAACAACACCCTCTAGAGGCCTGCTGCCCAACAACACCCTCTAGAGGCTGCTGCCCAACAACACCCTGCTCTGTAGAGGCTGCTGCCCAACAACACCCTGCTCTGTAGAGGCTGCTGCCCAACAACACCCTCTAGAGGCCTGCTGCCCAACAACACCCTCTAGAGGCCTGCTGCCCAACAACACCCTCTAGAGGCCTGCTGCCCAACAACACCCTCTAGAGGCTGCTGCCCAACAACACCCTGCTCTGTAGAGGCTGCTGCCCAACAACACCCTCTAGAGGCCTGCTGCCCAACAACACCCTCTAGAGGCCTGCTGCCCAACAACACCCTCTAGAGGCCTGCTGCCCAACAACACCCCCCGTCTGAAGCTCAGGGCTGGGGCCTACTCTCAGTGGTCATGTCGATGTCCCTGGTCACACTGATCACTCTACTGAGTTAGAGTCAATAGATTAGATTCAAATGTATTGTCATCATGCAGCACAAGTACAGCACAACCAACATAAGTTTGACATCCAACCCGAGTGCAGATGTAACGGTAAAGTGCAATAATAATATACAGTGTACTATGTACTTACTGGTAATTCAATTGAGTGTAGTGCAAATCAGATTAATGTACGGAGTTGTAATACAGTGATACAGGTATAAAGACACTATGGTAGTAAGTCATACTGGCCAGCAGTGTAACTAGTAAGAGTAGGTAAGAGATATGTACAGATATAGATATAGTATTAATATGTACAGTGATACAGGTATAAAGACACTATGGTAGTAAGTCATACTGGCCAGCAGTGTAACTAGTAAGAGTAGGTAAGAGATATGTACAGATATAGATATAGTATTAATATGTACAGTGATACAGGTATAAAGACACTATGGTAGTAAGTCATACTGGCCAGCAGTGTAACTAGTAAGAGTAGGTAAGAGATATGTACAGATATAGATATAGTATTAATATGTACAGTGATACAGGTATAAAGACACTATGGTAGTAAGTCATACTGGCCAGCAGTGTAACTAGTAAGAGTAGGTAAGAGATATGTACAGATATAGATATAGTATTAATATGTACAGTGATACAGGTATAAAGACACTATGGTAGTAAGTCATACTGGCCAGCAGTGTAACTAGTAAGAGTAGGTAAGAGATATGTACAGATATAGATATAGTATTAATATGTACAGTGATACAGGTATAAAGACACTATGGTAGTAAGTCATACTGGCCAGCAGAGTAACTAGTAAGAGTATAGGTAAGAGATATGTACAGATATAGATATAGTATTAATATGTACAGTGATACAGGTATAAAGACACTATGGTAGTAAGTCATACTGGCCAGCAGAGTAACTAGTAAGAGTAGGTAAGAGATATGTACAGATATAGATATAGTATTAATATGTACAGTGATACAGGTATAAAGACACTATGGTAGTAAGTCATACTGGCCAGCAGTGTAACTAGTAAGAGTAGGTAAGAGATATGTACAGATATAGATATAGTATTAATATGTACAGTGATACAGGTATAAAGACACTATGGTAGTAAGTCATACTGGCCAGCAGTGTAACTAGTAAGAGTAGGTAAGAGATATGTACAGATATAGATATAGTATTAATATGTACAGTGATACAGGTATAAAGACACTATGGTAGTAAGTCATGCTGGCCAGCAGTGTAACTAGTAAGAGTAGGTAAGAGATATGTACAGATATAGATATAGTATTAATATGTACAGTGATACAGGTATAAAGACACTATGGTAGTAAGTCATACTGGCCAGCAGTGTAACTAGTAAGAGTAGGTAAGAGATATGTACAGATATGGATATAATATTAATATGTACAGTGATACAGGTCAGCGTTTCCGTTAGCCGGTAATTACCGGTATTTGGCCGGCAAAATCTGTTGAAGTCCGACATATTTAATCTCTCCGGTCATAGTGTCCGGTGAAAATAGTTCCCTCTGGGCACAGTTTGATTATTTGAATTGTATTTGGATGGGCTGGAGTTGGGTGAACGAAACAATCATTGCGTTTGTTGTCGTTGCTTCGCTCAGCGAGAGCTTGCTGCTGGATTTGCGGAAGGCATGCAGCTGCAGACTCACAGAACCCACCAGCTTTGCTGGCACAGTGCGGTCCCCAGACCTGGAAAGCTGCTCTGCGGGTCTGCAGCTGGATGCTTCTTGCAAACTAACTGCTGCCGGCTCGCGCTGATAACAGCTTTCATTGTTGGACCGGCTGCTTGGTGGAGCAACGATGAAACGAATGTAATGAATCGTTCGTCGCATGGGCTATTTAATTTTGGCCTGTTTTGGTACGGTTCGGGTGATCAAGTTGTGCTTGGAGGGAGTTGTTTTCACCGGACATTATGACCAGCACCAAGTCGTTGGGAGGTGGAGAAATACATCACGCAAACCCGGCCACGATAACGTTGCCGTCTCCCTCTGCAAAATTTCTCAGTTCTTCGCTTGATATAATTAATACAAATGTCCAATATAACGGAATTCGTTAGCTCATAAAAATGTGATTATAACAGACTGCTGTTTAGTGTCGGACCGACTGCCCACATACGCGGTCTATTTTATTTCAAGTCAGCAGCAGCACGGAGTATCGAGGGACTTATTTTATTTGGAATATATTAATGACTGTATACGCAAAAGTAGCCTAGTTTTAAATAATAATATTATAAATCTACATGCCTTGAGGATGACATTCTTTATATAGTCTGCCTATAAATTGTTTTAAAGCTCAATAAACTATGACCGGAATTAATCTCATTTGTCCGGTAGATTGAAATCTTGCAGGTCACGGAGACCGGCAACAATTTTTTCTAACGGAAACCCTGACACACACACACACACACACACACACACACACACACACACACACACACTTCAGAAACAAACATGGTATCAATGAGAGCATCAATAATACACCTGAGTGAAGTCTAGTAAAAAAAAATAATTTTTTTTTTTTTTTTTTTTTTTAGTTAATCTTGAGTTAAAAAAATTAGTGGCATTAATAGAATCGGGAGTTAACGCGATATTAACGCGATATATTTGACAGCCTTAATATATATATATGGTGAGAATATATATATATATACGCACAGTGATAATCCATCCGTACTTTTGTTCAATCTAATCAACAAACTTGTTACATGAATAATTCAAAACTCTACAATTTCTACTTTTATTTTCTGATTTGGTTCAGTCAGTTTAGCCTAATCAGCCTTATACTTGGGGGGCGATATGACCTGAACCAGGGGGTGACCGTAGCTCAGGGCAGGGAATATGATATGTGTAGTATGTAGTGAATGATATGTAGTGAATGATATGTAGTGAATGAATATGTGTAGTATGTAGTGAATGATATGTAGTGAATGAATATGTGTAGTATGTAGTGAATGATATGTAGTGAGTGAATATGTGTAGTATGTAGTGAATGATATGTAGTGAGTGAATATGTGTAGTATGTAGTGAATGATATGTAGTGAGTGAATATGTGTAGTATGTAGTGAATGATATGTAGTGAGTGAATATGTGTAGTATGTAGTGAATGATATGTAGTGAGTGAATATGTGTAGTATGTAGTGAATGATATGTAGTGAGTGAATATGTGTAGTATGTAGTGAATGATATGTAGTGAGTGAATATGTGTAGTATGTAGTGAATGATATGTAGTGAGTGAATATGTGTAGTATGTAGTGAATGATATGTAGTGAGTGAATATGTGTAGTATGTAGTGAATGATATGTAGTGAGTGAATATGTGTAGTATGTAGTGAATGATATGTAGTGAGTGAATATGTGTAGTATGTAGTGAATGATATGTAGTGAGTGAATATGTGTAGTATGTAGTGAATGATATGTAGTGAGTGAATATGTGTAGTATGTAGTGAATGATATGTAGTGAGTGAATATGTGTAGTATGTAGTGAATGATATGTAGTGAGTGAATATGTGTAGTATGTAGTGAATGATATGTAGTGAGTGAATATGTGTAGTATGTAGTGAATGATATGTAGTGAGTGAATATGTGTAGTATGTAGTGAATGATATGTAGTGAGTGAATATGTGTAGTATGTAGTGAATGATATGTAGTGAATGATATGTAGTGAATGAATATAGTATGTAGTGAATGAATATAGTATGTAGTGAATGAATATAGTACTATGTAGTGAATGAATATAGTATGTAGTGAATGAATATAGTACTATGTAGTGAATGATGTATTGTAGTTGTCCCGTCCAATTTGTTCTTCACTGCACTGATCAGGAGTAGCTAGTCCTAATTCCATTGCATTATGTACAACTAGGACAATAAAGTGTTCTATTCCTTCTCCTCCACGTGTCTCTAAAGTGGTCTGCACACGTCGCCTGGCCATGCCATCGCCTGTCGCTCAACGACAATCGCTTGGCCCCCCAGTGCCCCCCACACCAGAGGCGACCGTCGCTCTGTCTAGCTGGGGGTGTGGTTACTTTTTCCCCCCCGGGAGATATAGGAGGACGGACCGCCGGGACCGGACGTTAGGTTGTCGTGAAGCGAGATGAATTAGCAGGTAGCTGTGTTGTGCGTTACGAGGGAATATTAACCTGTAAAACCCATATTGAGCTGGAATTAAACCACCATATGAATACAACCTCTCCTCATTCTTCCTGACATTACTGCACGACTGATCGCTACAATACGTTCACTACCAACGATTGGACAAGTATTGTTATGCAGCTGCTGAGAGAGTGTTTTTTCACGGAAGACGCAAACTGTTTTGTTCTCAACCATCATTTCTTTGGACAATAAACCTTATAAACTACATCAGCTGCAGCCTGGACATTAAACTCTGTCAACATCCACAACTTATTTAGTTACCCGAGTACAAAAACATCTAGTAGGTGCATCGTGGCGCATTGTTCATTTATTAGTTAATGACAAGCGGCCACTAAACCTTATGTTCTCCAACTAAAGTTATTTATTTAAATTGTTCCTGTTAATAATAATTAACATAAGTAGCATGGTAATAATACGTAGGTTATTGATCAATGAATGTATTGAATGATACATTAAAGGTGTACAAATGGGTTATGATGTCTTCTCCTCCACGTGTCTCTAAGACTAGGAGCCTGATGTCTTCTCCTCCACGTGTCTCTAAGACTAGGAGCCTGATGTCTTCTCCTCCACGTGTCTCTAAGACTAGGAGCCTGATGTCTTCTCCTCCACGTGTCTCTAAGACTAGGAGCCTGATGTCTTCTCCTCCACGTGTCTCTAAGACTAGGAGCCTGATGTCTTCTCCTCCACGTGTCTCTAAGACTAGGAGCCTGATGTCTTCTCCTCCACGTGTCTCTAAGACTAGGAGCCTGATGTCTTCTCCTCCACGTGTCTCTAAGACTAGGAGCCTGATGTCTTCTCCTCCACGTGTCTCTAAGACTAGGAGCCTGATGTCTTCTCCTCCACGTGTCTCTAAGACTAGGAGCCTGATGTCTTCTCCTCCACGTGTCTCTAAGACTAGGAGCCTGATGTCTTCTCCTCCACGTGTCTCTAAGACGTGTCGTCAGTCAGCTGTTACACTGGAAACATCAGTGTCTGCGTCTGAAGTCGTCTAATGACGTTCGCATGACAAACACATTCCTGTCGTCTCACAGAGAGAGAGAGAGAGAGAGAGAGAGAGAGACTGTAGATCTCACCAGACATGAGACCAGAGAGAGAGAGAGAGACTGTAGATCTCACCAGGCCAGAGAGAGAGAGACTGTAGATCTCACCAGACATGAGACCAGAGAGAGAGAGAGAGAGAGAGAGAGAGACTGTAGATCTCACCAGGCATGAGACCAGAGAGAGAGAGAGAGAGAGAGAGAGACTGTAGATCTCACCAGACATGAGACCAGAGAGAGAGAGAGAGAGAGAGAGAGAGACTGTAGATCTCACCAGACCAGAGAGAGAGAGAGAGAGAGAGAGACTGTAGATCTCACCAGACATGAGACCAGAGAGAGAGAGAGAGAGAGACTGTAAAGATGCTAATGAAATAGAGTAACATAGGTCTGAACTTGAGTTGTAGAAGAACTTTTTTTCAAATTTTTCTGTAGTAGTTGCAATATCCAAATATAGTATTTCCCCAAAAATTGGTATGAGCTGGAAAACACCCTGGGTCCATAGCCTGACGTCTTATGTAGTACATGTCCAAATTTCATAAAAATCCGTTTAGAAATGAGTGATTAGGAGCGATTTTGTTAAACTGTGTGTAAAAAAAAAAAAAAAAAAAAAAAAAACTCTCCAGTAAACCATTTCCTCATTGAATGAATGAATGAATGAAAACTTTATTTAACAGATTGCAGAATGGGTACAATACAGTACGGCTCAATACATACAATTGTTAAGGGGATGCAGACCAGAGAGACTTTCGTCTTGTTTACATCAGGGTCCCTCATTTTCAATTCATCAAGACATTTATGACATACACAACATACATGACATTTATGGCATAGGGACATACAGATATTTAGTACTGATACATTTGTGACATAAACGGTATTCAAATATACAGTACTGTTACCCCTAGATCCTGACAGAGTATATACATATGATGGGGAGGGGACTGTACATTAGGAGGGGGGGGGGGTGGGAGAGAAATATACATATGGTGGGGTGGAGACTGTACATTAGGAGGGGGTGGGTGGGTGGGAGAGAAATATACATATGGTGGGGTGGAGACTGTACATTAGGAGGGGGTGGGAGAGAAATATACATGCGATGGGGAGGAGACTGTACATTAGGAGGGGGTGGGTGGGTGGGAGAGAAATATACATACGGCGGGGAGGGAATATATACATGCGGTGGGGAGGAGACTGTCTATTAGGAGGTGGTGGGGGTTTTGGGCATTTACGGTGGCCAGTTTCGAATTGCAGCCTCCCGTAGGTGCTCTTTAAGAGCGGTTTTGAAAGTGGGTAGTGATTCACATTCCTTTACAGCTGTGGGTAGGGCGTTCCACATTGATGTGGCATAATTGCGAAACGTGTTTAGTCCCTTGTTTGAGCCGAATCTGGGTTTAACATGATTAGTTGAGCTTCCTCTGGTGTAGTGGTTGTGGTATTCACTGACCTTTGGGAAGTATTTAGACATGTACATGGGCACCCCGGTCGTGTAGTGTATCTTGTAGACCAGGCCCATTGCAAGTTGCTGTACTCTGTCGTCTACTCTAAGCCATCCTAGCATTGACTTCAATGCATTCAGTGTTTTTTTTCTCTTCCTGTTTTTCCTCGTGACTTTTCACCTAGATCCCTGATTCGCAGATCCCCACGTGGGGTGTCATTGGAAAGCCACACTCATTGGCTACAACCCTCCGAGATCGCCAAATGATTGACAGAGCTAGAGCCTCAGGAGTCGGGGGTGGTAATAATAATTAAAAAAAAGCTCTGTCGTGTACTTTGGCACACGCCTCAAATATCGGCATGTAACTCGAGAACCGCTGAACGGATTTTGTCGCCTGAAAGGGCAATCGACAGGCAACAAATAGGGCTTTAATTCTATATATATTGTATTAAGAAAAATGCAGACCCAAGCCGCTAGAGGTCGGCAAAATATTTAGTATCTTTATGGAGCCTTATCCAACCAGAGGTCTTGTGATTGGTTCAGTTTATCTTTATGGTGCCTTAATATCCAACCAGAGGTCTTGTGATTCGTTCAGTTTATCTTTATCGTGCCTTAATATCCAACCAGAGGTCTTGTGATTGGTTCAGTTTAGTGTCTGTCTGGTGCCTTGTCCAACCAGAGGTCTTGTGATTGGTTCAGTTTATCTTTCTGGTGCCTTAATGTCCAACCAGAGGTCTTGTGATTGGTTCAGTTTATCTTTCTGGTGCCTTAATGTCCAACCAGAGGTCTTGTGATTGGTTCAGTTTAGTATCTTTCTGGTGCCTTAATGTCCAACCAGAGGTCTTGTGATTGGTTCAGTTTATCTTTCTGGTGCCTTAATGTCCAACCAGAGGTCTTGTGATTGGTTCAGTTTAGTGTCTTTCTGGTGCCTTAATGTCCAACCAGAGGTCTTGTGATTGGTTCAGTTTAGTGTCTTTCTGGTGCCTTAATATCCAACCAGAGGTCTTGTGATTGGTTCAGTTTATCTTTCTGGTGCCTTAATGTCCAACCAGAGGTCTTGTGATTGGTTCAGTTTATCTTTCTGGTGCCTTAATGTCCAACCAGAGGTCTTGTGATTGGTTCAGTTTAGTATCTTTCTGGTGCCTTAATGTCCAACCAGAGGTCTTGTGATTGGTTCAGTTTAGTGTCTTTCTGGTGCCTTAATGTCCAACCAGAGGTCTTGTGATTGGTTCAGTTTAGTATCTTTCTGGTGCCTTAATGTCCAACCAGAGGTCTTGTGATTGGTTCAGTTTAGTATCTTTCTGGTGCCTTAATGTCCAACCAGAGGTCTTGTGATTGGTTCAGTTTATCTTTCTGGTGCCTTAATGTCCAACCAGAGGTCTTGTGATTGGTTCAGTTTAGTATCTTTCTGGTGCCTTAATGTCCAACCAGAGGTCTTGTGATTGGTTCAGTTTAGTGTCTTTCTGGTGCCTTAATGTCCAACCAGAGGTCTTGTGATTGGTTCAGTTTATCTTTCTGGTGCCTTAATGTCCAACCAGAGGTCTTGTGATTGGTTCAGTTTATCTTTCTGGTGCCTTAATGTCCAACCAGAGGTCTTGTGATTGGTTCAGTTTATCTTTCTGGTGCCTTAATGTCCAACCAGAGGTCTTGTGATTGGTTCAGTTTATCTTTCTGGTGCCTTAATGTCCAACCAGAGGTCTTGTGATTGGTTCAGTTTAGTGTCTTTCTGGTGCCTTAATGTCCAACCAGAGGTCTTGTGATTGGTTCAGTTTAGTGTCTTTCTGGTGCCTTAATATCCAACCAGAGGTCTTGTGATTGGTTCAGTTTATCTTTCTGGTGCCTTAATGTCCAACCAGAGGTCTTGTGATTGGTTCAGTTTATCTTTCTGGTGCCTTAATGTCCAACCAGAGGTCTTGTGATTGGTTCAGTTTAGTGTCTGTCTGGTGCCTTAATATCCAACCAGAGGTCTTGTGATTGGTTCAGTTTACTGTCTGTCTGGTGCCTTGTCCAACCAGAGGTCTTGTGATTGGTTCAGTTTAGTGTCTGTCTGGTGCCTTGTCCAACCAGAGGTCTTGTGATTGGTTCAGTTTAGTGTCTGTCTGGTGCCTTAATGTCCAACCAGAGGTCTTGTGATTGGTTCAGTTTAGTGTCTGTCTGGTGCCTTAATATCCAACCAGAGGTCTTGTGATTGGTTCAGTTTAGTGTCTGTCTGGTGCCTTGTCCAACCAGAGGTCTTGTGATTGGTTCAGTTTAGTGTCTGTCTGGTGCCTTAATATCCAACCAGAGGTCTTGTGATTGGTTCAGTTTATCTTTCTGGTGCCTTAATATCCAACCAGAGGTCTTGTGATTGGTTCAGTTTAGTGTCTGTCTGGTGCCTTAATATCCAACCAGAGGTCTTGTGATTGGTTCAGTTTAGTGTCTGTCTGGTGCCTTAATGTCCAACCAGAGGTCTTGTGATTGGTTCAGTTTAGTGTCTGTCTGGTGCCTTAATGTCCAACCAGAGGTCTTGTGATTGGTTCAGTTTAGTGTCTGTCTGGTGCCTTAATGTCCAACCAGAGGTCTTGTGATTGGTTCAGTTTAGTGTCTGTCTGGTGCCTTAATGTCCAACCAGAGGTCTTGTGATTGGCTGGGGCTGCTGCCTGTTGGTTTGAATGGAAGAGGTTATGTGAACTTTACACCACAGCTGATATCATGTTCTATTGTTGTGTAATGGTTTTACTCTTACAATTGTTTATGACACATTTATTTTTATATTTAATTATTTATCTCAATGTTAAAGGTCCCATGCATTATAAATGGCATTTTCCAGTGTTTAGCATTGTATCATGTCCCCTTTAACTTTTTTAAATGATGACGATTCTGACGAGTTATTTTGTTATGTTACAAGAGACTTTTAAGTTTAAGTCAAGCACTTTATCATTTACATTTTACATTTAGTCATTTAGCTGACGCTTTTATCCAAAGCGACTTACAAGTTCTGTACGACAGGCCATCAGGAAGGGCACAACTCTATCAGCTGAGTAACAATGTTCGCCAAAGTGTTGAGTGCTACAGTGTAGGTTAGTTTATTAGGACAAGTGCATGACAGTATGGTTAGTTAGGGTTAGATTTTTATTTTAATTTTTTTTTAATTCAGATAATGGTTGAAGAAGTGCGTCTTTAGTCGACGGCGAAAGATTGGACGTGTTTCGGCTGTCCTAACTGGGGTGGGTAGTTCATTCCACCATTGTGGGGCAAGGACTGAGAATAGGCGACTTCTCTTTGATGACCCTCCCGGAGCTTGGATAGGAGTAGGTCTGAGGCGGCCAGAAGATGCAGAGCGTAGGGGTCTTGAGGGTGTGTAGTTAGAGACCATTGACCGGAGGTAGGCGGGAGCAGTTCCCTTTGCCGCACGGTATGCTAGGTCGAGGGCCTTGAAGCGAATTCGTGCAGCAATGGGGAGCCAGTGCAGGTCCCTAAGAAGTGGGGTGACATGGGCCGACTTCGGTAGGTTTGAGATCAGGCGGGCCGCTGCGTTCTGAATGAGTTGAAGAGGCTTAGTGGCAGTGGCCGGGAGGCCAGCGAGCAGTGCGTTGCAGTAGTCGAGGCGGGAGATGACTGTTGATTGGACGAGGAGTTGGGTGGATTCTTTTGTCAGGAAGGGGCGGATCCTTCTGACGTTGCTCAGGAGGAATCGGCAGGTTCTGGTTGTCGCTGCGATGTGAGCAGAGAAGTTCAACTGGTCGTCGAGGACAACACCAAGGTTCTTGGCGGTCGGGGACGCGGTCACAGCTGCATTCTCGACTGTGATGGAAAGGTCGGTCAGGGGGGAGGATTTGGCCGGCAGGTGGAGCAATTCTGTTTAGCTTAGGTTCAGTTTGAGGTGGTTGGTCGTCATCCAGGCGGAGATGTCGGACAGACAGGCCGAGATCCGCTCAGAGACGTGGATATCTGAGGGAGGGAAGGAGAGGAAGAGTTGAGTATCGTCGGCATAACAGTGGTAGGAGAAGCCATGAGACGTGATAATGTTACCCAGTGATTTAGTGTAGAGGGAGAAGAGAAGGGGTCCTAAAACCGAGCCCTGGGGGACACCCGTCCGCAGGGGGCGGGTGGCCGACAGGGTCCCTCTCCATGACACTTGGTAGGAGCGGTCATTGAGGTATGATGACAACCATGTCAGCGCAGAGCCAGCCACTCCCATTCCTGCGAGGGCCGCGAGGAGGATCTGGTGGTTGACTGTGTCGAAGGCTGCAGATAGATCTAGGAGAATCAGGACAGAGGAGAGGCCTTTCGCTTTTGCTAAGTGAAGTGCCTCTGTGACCGCAATGAGGGCTGTCTCTGTGGAGTGTTATGTGTTACTTTATGTGTTATGTTTAAGTTTAAGTCAAGCACTTTGATATATGTTATGTTGTCTGTTTAACAAAGAGTGCAATAAATTATTTTATTGAAAAAATAAGAATTGTGCGAGAGAATCGTGATCTCAATTCTTAGAGAGAAAATCGTGATTCACATTTTAGCAAGAATTGTGCAGCAGCCCTACTACAGCCAGGCTGGCACTAACCCTAACTATGGTTGGGCACCGAAAACCGGTTCTAGGCCAACGTTAGATGATTCATCTAGTGTGGGTGATATGATCATTAGAGCAGTTTGTATCGAACGCGGTAAAAAAAAAACGCTGAATCTCACCGTAGCTTCCTCGTAGCGTTGGGCGATGAGCGTGGAGCAAAAATATTCCTATTATGGGATGTTGAAATATGCGATCCATCTCCAGGTTGTATAATAGTATATACGTCCAAATTGTTTATCGAGTTATTGGTAACGGATTGCTATCCGTTGTGTCTAGCTCGAGTCCTGGGACTATTAGCGAGTGATCGGACCGAATTGGAATGAGCACCAGTTTCCGTTTCCGGTTTCCGGTTTGGGCGATCCGCCGATCGGCCACCAGATGGCGCTCTTGAACCGTTGGAGAGTTGAGAGGGGATCAACAGTAGATCTCAAGTCTCCGAGGGAGAAATATGATTGCGATCACAGATTTTTGAAATATTGATCTCAATGACGTGTTACGGCGTCATTGGCAGAATGAGCATGGTGGGGAATGACGAGTTTAGGCGTCCTTGGCAGAGAAAGTGTTAATTAATACTAGAGATGTTCCGATACCATTTTTTCCTTTCCGATCCGATTCCGATACCTAAGCTTTGGGTATCGGCCGATACCGATACTTATCCGATACCAGTGCATACATAAAAAAAAATAAAAAAAAATATATTATATAAATTTTTTATAAATATACTTTTTTTTTTTTTTTTTTTTTTAACAAATACTGTTTTATATATACTGTTTTTTAGTAATAACTAGAAAGTAATGGTATTTATTCAACAACAGGTGATTGTATAGATTTGTATTAGTATCATTAATCAATGAGTATGGGGCTTCAGCACTGCAGATATACCCTACTCCAATGATCCACACGGACATTATACGTTGCTGCACTCGCTACCCACTGGCTCTGCAGATATACCCTACTCAGTCTGTCTACAAGGCTCCGTTTCAGTAGCAGTCGGATCTGTTGTGATTTTTGCACAATAAATATTCAACATTCTCTTTTGAGACTCCGCCTCAGACTCTTATCATTTGGCACTAAAAGCTAAACATTGTCACCGATATGGCTGTCCGCAACATGTCATTAATTGTGTACGCGAGGTGGTCTCAATGACGACGTCAACAACGTGAGCTAAGTTAGCATAGCATGAGCTGCCGGTATTATGAAAAGACTGTAACGTTACTGGTGACATTGTGATTTAACGAATACTCCTTTGCCAACTTGCTGTACTTTGCTTGCAGGTCTGCAGCCATTATTGCTGGATTATATGAATAGCCCCAACTTTAGCCAAGGTAATGTTAAAGCTAGCTTTCGGTTAGCTGTTCAATGCTAATAACACCAGCCACCAAGCGAACCCATGAGCTCCCCGTCAACACCGCTCTGTCGGGACGATGACATTTAAGAAAGTATCTGCTGTTAAAATGACAAATGGCATTGACACTTTAATCGATTAAGCACCAGTTTGTTTTATAATGCTTACTCAACAGACCACAGTGTTGTTGATAAATTACGTCATATGGTATCGGAGCGCAGCATTAGAGGGTACTCGCCGATACCGATACCAGCATTTTAGCCAGTATCGGCGGCTTTTCCGATACTGGTATCGGTATCGGAACAACTCTAATTAATACCCTAGTTACAGTACAGCAACCAAATTAAACTGTATCAAGTCAACTGAAAATGTGAATAGTATAAAATCAAAAAATAAAAAATCTCCTTCGAAATAAGCTGTGACCTGTTTTGACCTGCACCTCAAAGAATCTGAACCGAGAATCGTTTAGAACAGGAATCGACATGGAGAATCGGAACCGGAATCGTTCAAATCCAAACGATGCCCAACCCTACCCCTAACCCCACCCTACCCTCATCAGCCAGGCTGGCACAGCGTCTGGGCCGGCCACAGGGTTCAAGAGGACCATTGTGTTACTGAGGTGATGAAACGTTGTGTTTACCCACGGCGGCACAGATAAGGCTCCTGTTTCCCCTGGAGGGAAGTGGCCGACGAGCCGGCTTCCAGCCACAGAGAGGCAAAGCAGTCTGTGCTCTGTGTGTGAGAGGGAGAGAGGGGGAGAGAGAGAGAGAGGGGGAGAGAGAGGGAGAGGGAGAGGGAGAGAGAGAGAGAGAGAGGGAGAGAGAGAGAGAGAGAGAGAGAGAGGGAGAGAGAGAGAGATGGGGAGAGAGAGAGATGGGGAGAGAGAGAGAGATGGGGAGAGAGAGAGGAGAGAGAGAGAGAGAGGGAGAGAGGGAGAGAGGGAGAGAGGGAGAGAGAGAGGGAGAGAGAGAGAGAGAGAGAGAGAGAGAGAGAGAGAGAGAGAGAGAGAGAGAGAGAGAGAGAGAGAGAGAGAGAGGGAGAGAGGGAGAGAGGGAGAGAGGGAGAGAGAGACACTGACACACTGACTTGCAGCCTACAGCTTGGTTAACAGGTTGTCCTCTCAGAGGGAGCAGTGTCTCGCCTGCTGACACAGGAGGTGGTTCCAGTGATTAGGGTTAGGGACGGAGCGTCTTGTGACCCAGGAGAGGAGAGGCGCTGCCCCAGGAGAGGTGCTGCCAGAGGAGAGAGGAGCCAGGACCTGTTCCCGGTACCAAGGCTACAGTGCCTTCAGGAGTGAGCAGCCAGGACCGGTACCAAGGCTACAGTGCCTTCAGGAGCCAGGACCTGTTCCCAGTACCAAGGCTACAGTGCCTTCAGGAGTGAGCAGCCAGGACCGGTACCAAGGCTACAGTGCCTTCAGGAGCCAGGACCTGTTCCCAGTACCAAGGCTACAGTGCCTTCAGGAGCCAGGACCTGTTCCCAGTACCAAGGCTACAGTGCCTTCAGGAGCCAGGACCTGTTCCCAGTACCAAGGCTACAGTGCCTTCAGGAGCCAGGACCTGTTCCCAGTACCAAGGCTACAGTGCCTTCAGGAGCCAGGACCTGTTCCCGGTACCAAGGCTACAGTGCCTTCAGGAGCCAGGACCTGTTCCCGGTACCAAGGCTACAGTGCCTTCAGGAGCCAGGACCTGTTCCCGGTACCAAGGCTACAGTGCCTTCAGGAACCAGGACCTGTTCCCGGTACCAAGGCTACAGTGCCTTCAGGAACCAGGACCTGTTCCCGGTACCAAGGCTACAGTGCCTTCAGGAACCAGGACCTGTTCCCGGTACCAAGGCTACAGTGCCTTCAGGATTCATAAAGAGAGCACAAGAAGATAAGAGACGAGGACAAACAGCCTGAAGGAAATTCATTAGCAACCACAGTCTCCACTTCAGCCGTCAGTCAGTCAGTAATCTGCTGTGAAGGAGCCCCGGCCGCTCCACGTTAGTCCTGGATCTGTGGAGCTAAAGGCCCAGGAGGAGCAGGATGGACCGTGGCTTCTCCGCCCTGCGCTCCGAGGCGGTGGGAGCCGTGAGGACGGCACTAGTGTCTGCTGAGAACCTGCAGCTCACCCTGAAGACGGAGCAGAGTCAGGAGGAACGGGCTCTGAGGGACACCGAGCCCCACCCTGGAGACAAGCTGATCAGCGGGTACTGCACGGTTCCACTGAGGGTTCTGCACTGAGGCTGTTCCACTGAGACGGGGTTCTCGCAAGTTATTGATCTCGTTTACGGGTTTTATTAGATTAGATTAGATTGAAAGGTTTTGTTGTCATGCAGCACAACTTAGTACAGCACAACGGAAATAAGTTTGGCGTCCAACCTAGAGTGCAGATGTAACGGTAAAGTGCAACAGCAATATAAAATGTACAGGTGATTAAACTGGGTACAAAATATATAAACTAACTAGTACTACTGAGTAATAGTGCTAATCAGATGTATGTACAGAGTTGTAGTATTAATATGTACAGTGATACAGGCAGGGTTAGAAATAAATTTTTTTTTTTTTTTTTTTTTTTTGCCCCCTTCATTGATTTTCGGGGGCTTTTTTTTGTATTTCGGGGGCACTGGATTTTTATGATAAATGGTTATTAAACATCCTTACATCCAAATGTTTTTACAGTCTTCGTCCCGCGGACAAAAAGATCCACACAAGCTCCTCGAACACTAGCCGTGTTTGCAGCCGGAGTCTCACGACAACCTTTGCACTAAATGATATGTTGACCGGTAGCATCCTCCTCGACCCCTACCCAGTCTAATCCCCACGACTCCATCGTACTCCGCTTTACATTTTTTAATTTGAGGACCTGGGGAATCTGCTTCTCAGACTCTTTTTCCTTCGTGTTTTATAGTTTGATAAAAAACGCTCCATCTTGTCTGTCTTCAAAATGCCATCAAATGCTGGTGAGCTGCTCACCTGCTAATGTGAGAGGGTGGGGAGAGTGATGTCGACATCGGATCAAAACAGATTTAATAAATCACGTCTAACAGATTTAATAAATCACGTCTTTCACTCGTCGGTTAAATAAATAGTAATATAAATTTTTATACTATGTTTGATAACGTAATGTTAATGACATTAATACCTTCTCCTTTTTCTTCTTCTTCTTCTTCTTCTTCTTCTTCTTCTTCTTCTTCTTCTTCTTCTTCTTCTTCTTCTTCTTCTTCTTCTTCTTCTTCTTCTTCTTCTTCTTCTTCTTCTTCTTCTTCTTCTTCTTCTTCTTCTTCTTCTTCTTCTTCTTCTTCTTCTTCTTCTTCTTCTTCTTCTTCTTCTTCTTCTCTTCTTCTTCTTCTTCTTCTTCTTCTTCTTCTTCTTCTTCTCTTCTTCTTCTTCTTCTTCTTCTTCTTCTTCTTCTTCTTCTTCTTCTTCTTCTTCTTCTTCTTCTTCTTCTTCTTCTTCTTCTTCTTCTTCTTCTTCTTCTTCTTCTTCTTCTTCTTCTTCTTCTTCTTCTTCTTCTTCTTCTTTCTTCTTCTTCTTCTTCTTCTTCTTCTTCTTCTTCTTCTTCTTCTTCTTCTTCTTCTTCTTCTTCTTCTTCTTCTTCTTCTTCTTCTTCTCTTCTTCTTCTTCTTCTTCTTCTTCTTCTTCTTCTTCTTCTTCTTCTTCTTCTTCTCTTCTTCTTCTTCTTCTTCTTCTTCAGTACCTCCCAGAGACCCACACACTGACATGTTCTTCTTCTTCTTCTTCTTCCCAGGAATGATGACCTTAAGGAGATGTTGGAGAGCAACAAGGAGTCCCTCAAACTGGAGGCCATGAAGAGGGTTGTTGGGGTGAGAGGACCGGAGGGGGACCAGCAGACAGACATGAGACTAGAGAGGACCGGAGGGGGACCACCAGACAGACATGAGACTAGAGAGGACCAGAGGGGGACCACCAGACAGACATGAGACTAGAGAGGACCAGAGGGGGACCACCAGACAGACATGAGACTAGAGAGGACCAGAGGGGGACCACCAGACAGACATGAGACTAGAGAGGACCAGAGGGGGACCACCAGACAGACATGAGACTAGAGAGGACCGGAGGGGGACCACCAGACAGACATGAGACTAGAGAGGACCAGAGGGGGACCACCAGACAGACATGAGACTAGAGAGGACCAGAGGGGGACCACCAGACAGACATGAGACTAGAGAGGACCAGAGGGGGACCACCAGACAGACATGAGACTAGAGAGGACCGGAGGCGGGACCAGCAGACAGACATGAGACTAGAGAGGACCGGAGGCGGGACCAGCAGACAGACATGAGACTAGAGAGGACCGGAGGCGGGACCAGCAGACAGACATGAGACTAGAGAGGACCGGAGGCGGGACCAGCAGACAGACATGAGACTAGACTAGACTAGATTAGACTAAAATGTATTGTTGTCATGCAGCACAAGTACAGTACAACGGAAAGAAGTTTGCCATCCAACCGAGTGCACATGTAGCACTGGCAGTAAAGTGCAACAGTAATATACAATGTACAGGTGATTAAACTGGGCATAAAATATATAAATGCGTACTACTGACTGAGTAATAGTGCTAATCAGATGTATGTACAGAGCTGTAGTATTAATATGTATAATTGTATACAGTGATACAGGTATAAAGACACTATGGTAGTAAGTCATACTGGCCAGCAGTGTAACTAGTAAGAGTAGGTAAGAGATATGTACAGATATAGATATAGTATTAATATGTACAGTGATACAGGTATAAAGACACTATGGTAGTAAGTCATACTGGCCAGCAGTGTAACTAGTAAGAGTAGGTAAGAGATATGTACAGATATAGATATAGTATTAATATGTACAGTGATACAGGTATAAAGACACTATGGTAGTAAGTCATTCTGGCCAGCAGTGTAACTAGTAAGAGTAGGTAAGAGATATGTACAGATATAGATATAGTATTAATATGTACAGTGATACAGGTATAAAGACACTATGGTAGTAAGTCATACTGGCCAGCAGTGTAACTAGTAAGAGTAGGTAAGAGATATGTACAGATATAGATATAGTATTAATATGTACAGTGATACAGGTATAAAGACACTATGGTAGTAAGTCATACTGGCCAGCAGTGTAACTAGTAAGAGTAGGTAAGAGATATGTACAGATATAGATATAGTATTAATATGTACAGTGATACAGGTATAAAGACACTATGGTAGTAAGTCATACTGGCCAGCAGTGTAACTAGTAAGAGTAGGTAAGAGATATGTACAGATATAGATATAGTATTAATATGTACAGTGATACAGGTATAAAGACACTATGGTAGTAAGTCATACTGGCCAGCAGTGTAACTAGTAAGAGTAGGTAAGAGATATGTACAGATATAGATATAGTATTAATATGTACAGTGATACAGGTATAAAGACACTATGGTAGTAAGTCATACTGGCCAGCAGTGTAACTAGTAAGAGTAGGTAAGAGATATGTACAGATATAGATATAGTATTAATATGTACAGTGATACAGGTATAAAGACACTATGGTAGTAAGTCATTCTGGCCAGCAGTGTAACTAGTAAGAGTAGGTAAGAGATATGTACAGATATAGATATAGTATTAATATGTACAGTGATACAGGTATAAAGACACTATGGTAGTAAGTCATACTGGCCAGCAGTGTAACTAGTAAGAGTAGGTAAGAGATATGTACAGATATAGATATAGTATTAATATGTACAGTGATACAGGTATAAAGACACTATGGTAGTAAGTCATACTGGCCAGCAGTGTAACTAGTAAGAGTAGGTAAGAGATATGTACAGATATAGATATAGTATTAATATGTACAGTGATACAGGTATAAAGACACTATGGTAGTAAGTCATACTGGCCAGCAGTGTAACTAGTAAGAGTAGGTAAGAGATATGTACAGATATAGATATAGTATTAATATGTACAGTGATACAGGTATAAAGACACTATGGTAGTAAGTCATACTGGCCAGCAGTGTAACTAGTAAGAGTAGGTAAGAGATATGTACAGATATAGATATAGTATTAATATGTACAGTGATACAGGTATAAAGACACTATGGTAGTAAGTCATACTGGCCAGCAGTGTAACTAGTAAGAGTAGGTAAGAGATATGTACAGATATAGATATAGTATTAATATGTACAGTGATACAGGTATAAAGACACTATGGTAGTAAGTCATACTGGCCAGCAGTGTAACTAGTAAGAGTAGGTAAGAGGTACAGATATAGATATAGTATTAATATGTACAGTGATACAGGTATAAAGACACTATGGTAGTAAGTCATACTGGCCAGCAGTGTAACTAGTAAGAGTAGGTAAGAGATATAGTATCTGTAACTGAGGGGTACAATTCCCTGACTGTATTAATAAGTATGGTATCATTAAACCACTACTGTCTTATGTACATTACTACTGGCCATACAGTACACAGGTATATGAGATGAACACATCCACAATAACACGGTTTCACACAAATACTCGTTTAGAAGAATATTTATTAGCAGCACGAAGATTATCTTACATTACTTTACTTATCAAGATTGAGAATTGCGCTTGTAGCGTAAGTCCATGAGAATATTACGCAGGAGATAATTAATACCGCCTGTATCATAAGAATTATATATATGGTACACTAGTAGGGCAGCTGGAGATACTAATAGGGTCCCTCCGGTTGTAGGCCAGCAGGGGGAGGAATGTTCGAATGCAAAAGTCTGGATCACCGAGGAATCAATAAGCTCCAGCTACGGGAGGCGGTACATTACTCCCTTGATCGGCAGACGAAAGCAGCAGCTATAATCCAAGTATGCGTGCAGCATAGGTGAAAGCCGGCCAGCCTCTCCTAGAGACGGGCTCGAGTGATGCTCCTCACGGGTAAATCCCACACAGTAGTGAGTGTAGACGGTTCTGATCCAGCAGCCACGGTACCAAAGCAATATAATAATCCAGCCGGAAAAGGCTCTGCATTCACCGGTGTAGATTCTCCGGTGCGCGGTACTTCACATTAACTAGGTCGAACTTGACGTTATTCCACTAAGCTCTGACACTTTTACTGTCCTATTCGCACGCGGTTATAAGTGCTCTATTTAGATGCACGGTTGCTCACTTCACTTGGTCGTTGACTCGTGATGAAGGCTTTAACGTTTGAGGGTAACACGTTTCTAGGTTAACTAACTGCTGTATCCACCTGCGACGTATTTATACGTTAGGTGAACAATCTAGTACCAGCCTCATTTCTGTCTCGTATTCTTGCGCAGAGCCGGTCATGTCCAGGCATGTCTTAGCGGTGACTTTGAACTAGACATTGGGGGTATGGCCGTGGCGCCTAGGGGATCGCTGTCCAATAGGAGAACGAAATATTATGGTCTGTACTAGGTAAAGGGATATTCTGTGTATATGTACAAAGAATATACAAGGGATATCAGACGATATACAAATACTATACAATATATCTCAAGTAATAAATATATATATTCGGTTTAATCTGATCCTTCGTAACAGTATCTACAGATACAGTATGTAAATATTATATGCAGATGTATGTAATAATAATATCTATATATACAGTATATATGCAGAAGCTTCTTCTATCAATACATACATGATGCCTGAAAGAGATGCTTGATGCCCAATGAGCACTTTGTGTTTCTGAACAGAATCAATGCAGATCAATACAGATCAATAACACGTGTCTGTTTCTGTCCACAGCTGATCGCCAAAGGGAAGAGCGCGTCCGAGTTGTTCCCTGCCATCGTGAAGAATGTGGCGAGCAAGAACATCGAGGTAACGCTTCAGACAGAAACTGCTATAGACTGCAATTGCATTTCAAAAGGAGCTTATATGCTTATTTCTGAAAGTGGTATTTCTTTGTTAAATAGCTCTGCATTCCAACAGCCATCACTGGTATAGTGTCTGGTCAGTAACATGGGTCTCCCAGTCCCTCCACTCTGCAGTAAACAGCCATCACTGATACAGAGTCTGGTCAGTAACATGGGTCTGACAGCCATCACTGATACAGAGTGTCTGGTCAGTAACATGGGTCTGACAGCCATCACTGATACAGAGTGTCTGGTCAGTAACATGGGTCTGACAGCCATCACTGATACAGAGTGTCTGGTCAGTAACATGGGTCTGACAGCCATCACTGATACAGAGTGTCTGGTCAGTAACAAGGGTCTGACAGCCATCACTGATACAGAGTGTCTGGTCAGTAACATGGGTCTGACAGCCATCACTGATATAGAGTGTCTGGTCAGTAACATGGGTCTGACAGCCATCACTGATACAGAGTGTCTGGTCAGTAACATGGGTCTGACAGTCATCACTGATATAGTGTCTGGTCAGTAACATGGGTCTGACAGCCATCACTGATAGAGTGTCTGGTCAGTAACATGGGTCTGACAGCCATCACTGATATAGAGTGTCTGGTCAGTAACATGGGTCTGACAGCCATCACTGATACAGAGTGTCTGGTCAGTAACATGGGTCTGACAGTCATCACTGATATAGTGTCTGGTCAGTAACATGGGTCTGACAGCCATCACTGATATAGAGTGTCTGGTCAGTAACATGGGTCTGACAGCCATCACTGATACAGAGTGTCTGGTCAGTAACATGGGTCTGACAGTCATCACTGATATAGTGTCTGGTCAGTAACATGGGTCTGACAGCCATCACTGATATAGAGTGTCTGGTCAGTAACATGGGTCTGACAGCCATCACTGATACAGAGTGTCTGGTCAGTAACATGGGTCTGACAGTCATCACTGATATAGTGTCTGGTCAGTAACATGGGTCTGACAGCCATCACTGATAGAGTGTCTGGTCAGTAACATGGGTCTGACAGCCATCACTGATACAGAGTGTCTGGTCAGTAACATGGGTCTGACAGCCATCACTGATACAGAGTGTCTGGTCAGTAACATGGGTCTGACAGTCATCACTGATATAGTGTCTGGTCAGTAACATGGGTCTGACAGACATCACTGATACAGAGTGTCTGGTCAGTAACATGGGTCTGACAGCCATCACTGATACAGAGTGTCTGGTCAGTAACATGGGTCTGACAGCCATCACTGATATAGTGTCTGGTCAGTAACATGGGTCTGACAAACAGCCATCACTGATACAGAGTGTCTGGTCAGTAACATGGGTCTCCCAGTCCCTCCACTCTGCAGTAAACAGTCATCACTGACCAGACACTCTATATAATAACATTGTTACTCAGCTGATAGAGTTGTGCCCTTCCTGATGACTTGTCGTACAGAACTTGTAAGTCGCTTTGGATAAAAGCGTTTCAGCTAAATGATTAAATGTAAAATGTAAATGTAAAAAAAAAAAAGATAAAAAAAATGAAAAATACAAAATAATTGTAATTTTTTTTTTTTTTTTTGGCCCATATCAGCCCTATCTTGATATCGGACCGATACCGATGTGTAAAAAAAACTGCCATATCGGCCAATATTATATCGGAGGCCGATATATCGTGCATCACTAAATATACCACTGCGCTGGCTTTAGAATGTTGTAGAAAGTTTCAACTGCCATTCATCAAACGGAAACTGTGTCAACATGACCTACTCCGCGGACAATGTTACGTTTGATTTAACGTACCCGTTAACTATAAACGATTACGTTCAATTAGACTCCCAAGGCATGGAACGATTCAAGTGTGGACACAACTGTACCAAAACACTGAAGAGGCTTGCTGTGACAACAAGTGCTTCTGTCTGAGTTTTAAGGAGGAGGGTGCTAACCTGCTTGCCCAGAATAGAGTTGTATTCATACTTCAATTTTCTAATATTATTTAGGTCCGTTTGGGATTGTGAGAGTCTGTAAACCTGCTCCAACGAGGGAAGCTGTGTTTCAATTTCAGCCAAGTGCTTACGTCTTTCTCTCTTTCAGAGGCTTCATAAGATATAATGTACCTTCCTGCTGACTTGTTGTACAGAACCTTCCTGCTGACTTGTTGTACAGAACCTTCCTGCTGACTTGTTGTACAGAACCTTCCTGCTGACTTGTTGTACAGAACCTTCCTGCTGACTTGTTGTACAGAACCTTCCTGCTGACTTGTTGTACAGAACCTTCCTGCTGACTTGTTGTACAGAACCTTCCTGCTGACTTGTTGTACAGAACCTTCCTGCTGACTTGTTGTACAGAACCTTCCTGCTGACTTGTTGTACAGAACCTTCCTGCTGACTTGTTGTACAGAACCTTCCTGCTGACTTGTTGTACAGAACCTTCCTGCTGACCTGTTGTACAGAACCTTCCTGCTGACTTGTTGTACAGAACCTTCCTGCTGACCTGTTGTACAGAAACTTCCTGCTGACTTGTTGTACAGAACCTTCCTGCTGACTTGTTGTACAGAACCTTCCTGCTGACTTGTTGTACAGAACCTTCCTGCTGACCTGTTGTACAGAACCTTCCTGCTGACCTGTTGTACAGAACCTTCCTGCTGACTTGTTGTACAGAACCTTCCTGCTGACCTGTTGTACAGAACCTTCCTGCTGACTTGTTGTACAGAACCTTCCTGCTGACTTGTTGTACAGAACCTTCCTGCTGACTTGTTGTACAGAACCTTCCTGCTGACTTGTTGTACAGAACCTTCCTGCTGACTTGTTGTACAGAACCTTCCTGCTGACCTGTTGTACAGAACCTTCCTGCTGACCTGTTGTACAGAACCTTCCTGCTGACTTGTTGTACAGAACCTTCCTGCTGACCTGTTGTACAGAACCTTCCTGCTGACTTGTTGTACAGAACCTTCCTGCTGACTTGTTGTACAGAACCTTCCTGCTGACCTGTTGTACAGAACCTTCCTGCTGACCTGTTGTACAGAACCTTCCTGCTGACTTGTTGTACAGAACCTTCCTGCTGACCTGTTGTACAGAACCTTCCTGCTGACTTGTTGTACAGAACCTTCCTGCTGACCTGTTGTACAGAAACTTCCTGCTGACCTGTTGTACAGAACTTGTACGTCGCTTTGGATAAAAGCATCAGTTCAGGGCTGTACATTGCGACGAGGTTATCACAAATTGCCCCTTAATTTGGCCCGTGCGAGTGGAAAATAATATTTGGGGGCAACCTTGCGAGTAGTGATTTCAACCCTTCATTCACATTTCACTCCTAAATTAATCCATACAAATTGGATAAAAAAAATAGTAAAACATTAGCCTACAACCAGGGTTGTACAGTGCGACATAATGTCACGCTGGTGCTATGAAAAAATCTGTCGGCGATGAATGCATTTACTGCGTAGCCCCCGTGTGATAGCCTGTGTGAAAAGAATATTTGCGTGTACTGTGAAGTGAATCTGGGCCACGCTATATACTTGGTAGTTGTAGTTTATCGTGCGATTAAATACCATGTCTGCGTAGAGTCCATACATCAAACACCAAATCCCATAATTTTTAGCGAACAATCGAAACAAAACTTAATGTGGCCTATTGCATCGCCAAAGAAGAACTTCCTTTCAATAAGTTTAAGCCGCTAATTTTGCTCTGCAAGAAGAACGGAGCGGATATCAGTCCATTTTATGAGAACCAAGTCCGATGTGGAGAGATGATAAGAGACCATAGCCAATTAAATTAAGTCTGATCTGGCAGTGATGATTGACGGGGACAATCATCAAGTTCCTGCAACACTTAACGTTCAGCCATGCATTAGGTGAGTAGCCCACTTTTAGGACGTTTTTCAATACTTAAATACTGTCTACTTAAATTTCCCTCCGGGGATCAATAAAGTATCAACCTATCATTTTTTTTTATCCACTTTTTCTCCCATTTTCTATATTTTCTCCCATCCCAATTTCGTATAATCCAATTCAACCCTCCCCTGTCACGAGCGCTGTTTCTTGCCTCCCACAAGCCGGCTGCAATGTGGACTAAGTCATACATAGCACAAGTCCCCTCCGGTACTTGAGGTAACAGCAGTCGCATCTTTTCACCTGCGCAGCTCGATCGCTCAGTGTCGAGGAGTAACGCGTGGGAGGCTCACGCTGCCCCCGACACTTCCTGATTCTACTGCGCAGGCGCACCAACCGACCTGTAGGAGTCGCTGTCCACAACGCCCGATCCCCACCCATCAGTTTCCCACCCCCTAATACGGCCAATGTGTATTAGTATGGACGGCCAGCTAAACTGAAAGCAATGTGGAGCGCTGGGCTCGAACAGGCAAGCCCAGCGTCTCCGTCATTCGTGGCGAGCGCCTTGCCCACTACGCCACGTAGCCGCCCAAAGTATCAACCTATCTATCTATCTATCTATCTATCTATCTATCTATCTATCTATCTATCTATCTATCTATCTATCTATCTATCTATCTATCTATCTATCTATCTATCTATCTATCTATCTATCTATCTAATAATGAGACAATATGCAAATAAGATAATACTAATAATTGTCACGGTTCCCCGTATGAAAGTGGCTTGCAACTTACTGCTGGTAAAATCTGTTTATTTCTCGTTTTGCATAGTATTACATTCCTCTTATATAACAATCAAAGTCCTACCGTAAGAGCCTCATACGGGTCAATTAAACCTTTTTGATTAGAGTCTTTCCTTCGAGCTAAGTTGAACTGAACATTTCACTGTCAAAAGCGCAAACTTTTGCAAGGTTGCGTCGCGCAACACGATTTTTAAAATAAAAGTTAACATATACAAATACCGTAGTAGGCCTCTCAATTCTTATAAAAAAAAGTCCCGGATATACATAAACATTAATTGGCATAGATCTCTATAAACGGCCCAACACATTGATCACTTTAGGAACACACTGAAACCAGTAACATCACAAATATGAAGCGGGTAATTACCCATAAAAATAATAAACCTTTCATGGGGTTATTTACAATAATAATAATTCATTTGATTTATAAAGCACTTTTCATTGTGAAACAAAGGTATGCAGAGTTTCTTGTCCTCCTGATTAATGGTGTGTGTGTGTGTTGTGGTGATCTCATTCAAGGAGCACTACAAGCGTGTGCACACACACACACACACACACACACACACACACACACACACACACACACACACACACACACACACACACACACACACACACACACACACACAGTTTGTTGTTTTTGTTCTATTAGTGATTTACACACTTTCTCAGTTGGTTCATTATAAAAGATACAAACCTGAAAACAAACGCACTGAAATGTTAAATAAAGGACCACAGTTATGAGGCAGGAGGAACATATTTCTTTAAAAAATAAAAATATAAAAAATGTGCCCCTAAAACATATTCTGTGCCCCTAGTGAAAAAGCTTAGCTTACAGCCCTGCAGTTAAATAACGAAATGTAAAAAATGTAGACCATTTATAAAAATAAAAAAACTCAAGCACCTTTTTTAATGAATAGCTTGTAAAGATATTATGATTGTGATGATGACCTTTATGATGATTCATGGAACAAGGTTCATTACTGTTGGTATTCAGTGACGATGTAGGAGCTTTCACAGCACGCTGGAGCCACGGTCTGCAGCTGCTTCAGTCCCAGATCACAGAGCAGCTCACAGCCGTCATGAGACCAGCTTAGTCCGCTCGTCGCCGGCCGGCGGGGAGCTAACGTTATTAGCTTTGTTGTTGATCTCGTGAAAATCAATGGCGGACATCCCGGAAGTAAAAAAACGAAAAGGCGCTTGCCGATTGGTGGTAAGAACAGCAGAGGCGGGTGCAAGCGGTGTGATGTAATTGGCAGAATCGACTGTCAATCAAAATTGTTCTGTTGCATTGCTTTGGTTGAGAGATAGTGTTTAGAGATATGTTTCCTTTTTTTAAGTAAGTAAAGAGGCCTATGTTCATATCGGTGAGCACAATTTGTAACACAAAAAGAGAGACGTGTAGTTATATGGTTATAATAAAAGCTTTTCTAGACATTTGTCTGATTGAACTTTATTGACAGATTGCAGAGTGGGTACAATACAGTACAGCTCAGTGGACTGGAGGATGAAGACCAGAAAAAGACTTTCTGCTTTTTTACATAAGGGTCCTCTATTTTCAATTCATCAAAACATTTAGAGACATACAAATATACAGTGCTTAAAAAAAAAAAATATATATATATATATATATATATATATATATATATATATATATATATAAAAAATTATAATTGTTTGTGCCACTTCATATCGGTGCATTTTGAAAACGCTGTATATAGTGAGCCCATTATAGGATCCACGCAAGATTTCTACCGTGGGTACATCTCGGCCTGCCGCAACTATTCCCAATGCACATGTGGACCCGAAAACGCTTAGAAAAGGAAAGCCGACAAGGGTCAATAAACTCGCCGAAACGGCAAAGTGTGCCACGGGCGCGGCGTGATTCCGTTCTGCGTGAAAATATTCCCGGCCATAGAGGAGACCGTGGGACACCTTTTTGAAACCGAATGTGTCTCGAATTTGGACAGAGGGTGTGAGAGTATCCTCCATGTTGGAGGAGAGGTGGTGAGAGTGTCCTCCATGTTGGAGGAGAGGTGGTGAGAGAGTCCTCCATGTTGGAGGAGAGGTGGTGAGAGAGTCCTCCATGTTGGAGGAGAGGTGGTGAGAGTGTCCTCCATGTTGGAGGAGAGGTGGTGAGAGTGTCCTCCATGTTGGAGGAGAGGTGGTGAGAGTGTCCTCCATGTTGGAGGAGAGGTGGTGAGAGTGTCCTCCATGTTGGAGGAGAGGTGGTGAGAGTGTCCTCCATGTTGGAGGAGAGGAGGTGAGAGTGTCCTCCATGTTGGAGGAGAGGTGGTGAGAGTGTCCTCCATGTTGGAGGAGAGGAGGTGAGAGTGTCCTCCATGTTGGAGGAGAGGTGGTGAGAGTGTCCTCCATGTTGGAGGAGAGGTGGTGGAGGAGAGGTGGTGAGAGTGTCCTACATGTTGGAGGAGAGGTGGTGAGAGTGTCCTCCATGTTGGAGGAGAGGTGGTGAGAGTGTCCTCCATGTTGGAGGAGAGGTGGTGAGAGTGTCCTCCATGTTGGAGGAGAGGAGGTGAGAGTGTCCTCCATGTTGGAGGAGAGGTGGTGAGAGTGTCCTCCATGTTGGAGGAGAGGTGGTGAGAGTGTCCTCCATGTTGGAGGAGAGGTGGTGAGAGAGTCCTCCATGTTGGAGGAGAGGTGGTGAGAGTGTCCTCCATGTTGGAGGAGAGGTGGTGAGAGTGTCCTCCATGTTGGAGGAGAGGTGGTGAGAGTGTCCTCCATGTTGGAGGAGAGGTGGTGAGAGAGTCCTCCATGTTGGAGGAGAGGTGGTGAGAGTGTCCTCCATGTTGGAGGAGAGGTGGTGAGAGAGTCCTCCATGTTGGAGGAGAGGTGGTGAGAGTGTCCTCCATGTTGGAGGAGAGGTGGTGAGAGTGTCCTCCATGGTGGAGGAGAGGTGGTGAGAGAGTCCTCCATGTTGGAGGAGAGGTGGTGAGAGTGTCCTCCATGTTGGAGGAGAGGTGGTGAGAGTGTCCTCCATGTTGGAGGAGAGGTGGTGAGAGTGTCCTCCATGTTGGAGGAGAGGTGGTGAGAGTGTCCTCCATGTTGGAGGAGAGGTGGTGAGAGTGTCCTCCATGTTGGAGGAGAGGTGGTGACCATGTTGGAGGTCAGGTCAGAGGTCAGGGCCGGGGGGGCAGCTGGGTTGCTCCCTCTATGTGAGTGATGTCATTATTTCCAGCAGTAATGAGTGATGATGATGATTGAGACGCTGGTTCAGGCTGCAGGTCGATACCTCCGCAGTGCGGGACGCTCTGTGACTGAGCCCAGGATTAACCTGATATCCCTCACCTTACGCTGGAAGTAATCCTTAAATTAAATGATTGATATTTTCCTTCCTTTTTCATATCGTAATCAAATTTCCCATTACATTATGGAATCTAATCTATAGCTAGAAAGTGTGCTCTCTCCCTCTCTCTCCCTCACTTTCTTTTCCTGTCTTTCTCTCTCCCTCTTTCGCCCACTCTCTCTCTCCTCTCTTTCTCTCTCTCTCTCTCTCTCTCTCTCTCTCTCTCTCTCTCTCTCTCTCTCTCTCTCTCTCTCTCTCTCTCTCTCCCTCACTCACTCACTCTCTCTCTCTCTCTCTCCCTCTCCCTCTCTCACCTCTTTCTCTCACTCTCTCTCTCTCTTCTCTCTCTCTCCCTCACTCACTCAATCTCTCTCTCTCTCACTCTCTCTCTCTTTCTCTCACTCTCTCTCCCTCACTCACTCACTCAATCTCTCTCTCTCTCACTCTCTCTCTCTCTCTTTCTCTCACTCTCTCTCCCTCACTCACTCACTTAATATCTCTCTCTCTCTCTCTCCCTCACTCACTCTCTCTCTCTCTCCCTCTCTCTCTCTCTTTCTCTCACTCTCTCTCTCTTTCTCTCACTCTCTCTCCCTCACTCACTCACTCAATCTCTCTCTCTCTCCCTCAATCTCTCTCTCTCTCTCTCTCTCTCTCTCTCTCTCTCTCTCTCTCTCTCTCTCTCTCTCTCTCTCTCTCTCTCCCCCTCCCCCCTTCCCCCCCCCTGACTAACTGTAGTGAATTTGAAGGAACACCTTGTGACCTTGTCCAGCTAGTCTGTCTGATACTGAACTACTGGACAAATATTAGCTCAGGCCTTCCTGTGTGAAGTCGGAGGGAAGGGAGGGGTGGGGGCTGGGGGCGTGGCCTATGATAAGATCACAAGCCTATTCTCTGTCCTGGCTGAAATAACAGCGGCCATTGAAATAAAAGTTTGTCAGGTATGCAACACAGATTACAGTGTTTACATCTGTCTGCTTGAGAAAATACCATGTTCTGCAATAAAAATGATTGAAGTGAGATGAACAGTTATTTTTAAATGTGTGAAAGTGTTATATTTATCTTCTCTTATAGTACCAGAGAGAAGCTGAGGAGAATCAACCAGCAACAAAAGCAAAATTTATAATTATTTTTTATTCTTTTTTTTATTTTATTTTTAACATTTTAAGATTGAACCTTTTTCCCTGTGGTATCGAAAATGGTATCGAGTAATGGTGCTAATCAGATGTATGTACAGAGTTGTAGTATTAATATGTACAGGTATAAAGACACTATGGTAGTAAGTCATACTGGCCAGCAGTGTAACTAGTAAGAGTAGGTAAGAGATATGTACAGATATAGATATAGTATTAATATGTACAGTGATACAGGTATAAAGACACTATGGTAGTAAGTCATACTGGCCAGCAGTGTAACTAGTAAGAGTAGGTAAGAGATATGTACAGATATAGATATAGTATTAATATGTACAGTGATACAGGTATAAAGACACTATGGTAGTAAGTCATACTGGCCAGCAGTGTAACTAGTAAGAGTAGGTAAGAGATATGTACAGATATAGATATAGTATTAATATGTACAGTGATACAGGTATAAAGACACTATGGTAGTAAGTCATACTGGCCAGCAGTGTAACTAGTAAGAGTAGGTAAGAGATATGTACAGATATAGATATAGTATTAATATGTACAGTGATACAGGTATAAAGACACTATGGTAGTAAGTCATACTGGCCAGCAGTGTAACTAGTAAGAGTAGGTAAGAGACATGTACAGATATAGATATAGTATTAATATGTACAGTGATACAGGTATAAAGACACTATGGTAGTAAGTCATACTGGCCAGCAGTGTAACTAGTAAGAGTAGGTAAGAGATATGTACAGATATAGATATAGTATTAATATGTACAGTGATACAGGTATAAAGACACTATGGTAGTAAGTCATACTGGCCAGCAGTGTAACTAGTAAGAGTAGGTAAGAGATATGTACAGATATAGATATAGTATTAATATGTACAGTGATACAGGTATAAAGACACTATGGTAGTAAGTCATACTGGCCAGCAGTGTAACTAGTAAGAGTAGGTAAGAGATATGTACAGATATAGATATAGTATTAATATGTACAGTGATACAGGTATAAAGACACTATGGTAGTAAGTCATACTGGCCAGCAGTGTAACTAGTAAGAGTAGGTAAGAGATATGTACAGATATAGATGTAGTATTAATATGTACAGTGATACAGGTATAAAGACACTATGGTAGTAAGTCATACTGGCCAGCAGTGTAACTAGTAAGAGTAGGTAAGAGATATGTACAGATATAGATATAGTATTAATATGTACAGTGATACAGGTATAAAGACACTATGGTAGTAAGTCATACTGGCCAGCAGTGTAACTAGTGAGAGTAGGTAAGAGATATGTACAGATATAGATATAGTATTAATATGTACAGTGATACAGGTATAAAGACACTATGGTAGTAAGTCATACTGGCCAGCAGTGTAACATTTCCATTTAGTCATTTAGCTGAACGCTTTTATCCAAAGCGACTTACAAGTTCCAAGTCAGCAGGAAGGTTCTGTACAACAAGTCAGCAGGAAGGTTCTGTACAACAAGTCAGCAGGAAGGTTCTGTACAACAGGTCAGCAGGAAGGTTCTGTACAACAAGTCAGCAGGAAGGTTCTGTACAACAGGTCAGCAGGAAGGTTCTGTACAACAAGTCAGCAGGAAGGTTCTGTACAACAAGTCAGCAGGAAGGTTCTGTACAACAAGTCAGCAGGAAGGTTCTGTACAACAGGTCAGCAGGAAGGTTCTGTACAACAAGTCAGCAGGAAGGTTCTGTACAACAAGTCAGCAGGAAGGTTCTGTACAACAAGTCAGCAGGAAGGTTCTGTACAACAAGTCAGCAGGAAGGTTCTGTACAACAGGTCAGCAGGAAGGTTCTGTACAACAAGTCAGCAGGAAGGTTCTGTACAACAAGTCAGCAGGAAGGTTCTGTACAACAAGTCAGCAGGAAGGTTCTGTACAACAGGTCAGCAGGAAGGTTCTGTACAACAGGTCAGCAGGAAGGTTCTGTACAACAAGTCAGCAGGAAGGTTCATCAAACAGTGCTGCAGTGTTGAGTGTATCGTAGTGGAGACATACCAGTACAGTAGGTAGTAATATAGACATGGAAGATTAATTAGTGGAAGAGTGCATGATGATAGAAGACGGTACAAATGTAATACATGTTTCCACCTAATTTCAGATATTCATTGAAGTGTGTTTTTTTTAGTAACTAGTAAGAGTAGGTAAGGGATGTGTACAGATATAGATATAGTATCCACAGATATCTAGGAAGGATTATAATGCAGGTATGTACAGACAGATGTGGATATATATAATATATGCTGTAAATATAAATATATGTACACTGTGTTCACCTTCCTCCTCCTGTTTGATGTGTCCTCAGCTGAAGAAGCTGGTGTACGTGTACCTGGTGCGCTACGCCGAGGAGCAGCAGGACCTGGCCTTGCTGTCCATCAGTACCTTCCAGAGAGCCCTCAAGGTGTGTTACTGTCATCAGTACCTTCTAGAGCAGACCTGGGCATTGTACGGCCCGCGGGATGATTCTGACCGGCCCGCGAAAAAAGATTACATGATAATTAAAAAAAATTATTTAATTTTTTTTCTTTTTTTTCTTTTTTTCTTTTCATGTCAACATTCACACGCACAATATACACTTAGGAGACATGCTCAGAAGATGTTGGTTCTCTTTGGATCCACCTATATGTGAACAGACATTCTCAGTCATGACGTTTACCAAGTCCAGGTACAGATCATCTCTCACTGATGAACATCTGGCAGCTGTGCTTCGCATCTCCACCTCAGACAAACCTGACTTTGATGGACTTGTTAAAGCTCAACAGAGACTGGATTTCTCACACTGAATGAAAAAATAAAGAGAGCTGAAGAACACTAAAATGTGGAAATATAACAAGTGAAATGGGACAATTGATATTTTTTTTTTCTTTTTTTTGCACAGTTCTGAAAACAGTAAATGTTTAATATAGGCATGTAAAGTAAAAAAGGCTACAAAACTGGGACACTTTTCTTTACACAGTTCAGTGACATGTCTTGTTTATTTTGGCTATAAGATGATGTGATGTCTTTAGAAAGCTAAGAAAATCCTTGTTTCAATAGTATATGAAACTCAAAATAATAACTTTGTATAGCACTTTTTCATACATGCCCTTTGTTATTAATGTTTCACATTTTGTTTATCATTTTGGAAATAAATTCTATTTGAATAAATGATATTTTTGAAAGCTAACCTCACCTTTTAATTGCCAAATTATAACATACACTCTTACCAGGGGTCAAAACAATGCCATTTACTGCTTTTTATATAGAAATAAAATGTATATTATGCATAATTGAGTTTGGAATTTTGGCCCGGCCCTCCAACATATTTTCAGTTGCTCCTTCGGCCCCCCGGGAAAAATAATTGCCCACCCCTGTTCTAGAGAGCCCTTAATGATGCTAATGATGGAGCATCGCCGTCGGTTGTGTGATGGTAAAGGGTTAACCTTCTGTCGTGTGGCAGTGAAAGGGTTGAGCTGATCCGGTACAGACTCATCCCTCTTCTCTCTCCCTGACAGGATCCAAACCAGCTGATCCGGGCCAGCGCTCTGAGGGTTCTGTCCAGCATCCGAGTTCCCATCATCGTGCCCATCATGATGCTGGCCATCAAGGAGGCGGCCTCTGACCTGTCGCCCTACGTCAGGAAGACCTCTGCACACGCCATCCAGAAGCTCTACAGGTACACTGTGGTACTAACCCTGACCCCTGACCCCTGAACCCAGACCCCTAACCCCACGCGCCATCCAGAAGCTCTTGGGTGGAATGTAGTGAGTTTAAGGGGGGTGAGTGTAACAGATGGCACCGCGAGGCGCAGATGTTGTGAAGTGACTGTGGCGAGTAGCGGTGCTGTGGGGCGAGTAGTGGTGCTGTGTGGCGAGTAGCGGTGCTGTGGGGCGAGTAGCGGTGCTGTGGGGCGAGTAGCGGTGCTGTGGGGCGAGTAGCGGTGCTGTGGGGCGAGTAGTGGTGCTGTGTGGCGAGTAGCGGTGCTGTGGGGCGAGTAGCGGTGCTGTGGGGTGAGTAGCGGTGCTGTGGGGCGAGTAGCGGTGCTGTGGGGCGAGTAGCGGTGCTGTGGGGCGAGGAGCGGTGCTGTGGGGCGAGTAGCGGTGCTGTGGGGCGAGTAGCGGCGCTGTGGGGCGAGTAGCGGCGCTGTGGGGCGAGTAGCGGCGCTGTGGGGCGAGTAGTGGTGCTGTGGGGCGAGTAGTGGTGCTGTGGGGCGAGTAGCGGTGCTGTGGGGCGAGTAGCGGGGCTGTGAGGCGAGGAGCGGTGCTGTGGGGCGAGTAGCGGTGGTGCTGTGGGGCGAGTAGTGGTGCTGTGGGGCGAGTAGTGGTGCTGTGGGGCCAGTAGCGGTGCTGTGGGGCGAGTAGTGGTGCTGTGGGGCGAGTAGTGGTGCTGTGGGGCCAGTAGAGGTGCTGTGGGGCGAGTAGCGGTGCTGTGTGGCGAGTAGCGGTGCTGTGGGGCGAGTAACGGCGCTGTGGGGCCAGTAGCGGTGCTGTGGGGCGAGTAGCGGTGCTGTGGG
Source organism: Notolepis coatsorum (assembly GCF_963971535.1). Taxonomy (NCBI): domain Eukaryota; kingdom Metazoa; phylum Chordata; class Actinopteri; order Aulopiformes; family Paralepididae; genus Notolepis; species Notolepis coatsorum. Next base: position 1,177,447 of record NC_140175.1, on the reverse strand, counting down.
GCGAGTAGCGGTGCTGTGGGGCGAGTAGCGGTGCTGTGGGGCCAGTAGCGGTGCTGTGTGTTCAACTCACTCTCACCCTCAAGAGACACATAGACACGTTACAAAGCAGTGAGTTCACCTCCTGGTACAGCGGTCTGTGCGGTCGACCCGTGAAGTTTAAGGTGACGATGTCACAACCGTTATATATATTAGTGCTGTCAGGCGATTCATTTTTTTTATCTAATTAATTACAGGATTTGTAATTAATTAATCTAATTAATCGCATTTTTATCGCATAACCATTTTAGGCCTGATATTCTATAATCCTATTTCAAATGGCATGTGTCCGGATGGCAGAATTCAGTACTGTATCTACAAAATCTTCTGTTTAATCATCTTCCCTTTATTCATTTGCTTAGATTTTTCAGGTCTGGTAAATTTTAGCATGGTGTTATTCACAGTAAACATTTTTATTGATATTCTCATTTGGTTCATTACAATTTACTCAAGCCTAGTAACATTCATAATATACATATTCAATACATTCCCTGAGATCCATAGATGTCCCTAGAATCAGATACCAAGAACATACAAATGGACCATTTAAAAAAAAAAAAAATCTGTAAATGTGTATTCTACATCTCTATGGAATGAATGAGATAAAAAAAAGAAATTACAAAAAAAAATAAGAGATTTTTATTAATTTTGCGTTAATTTTCATAACGCAATAATTTGCGGTGTAATTAACACATTGGTCGCCAAAAACGGCGTAAGTCGTTATTGCCCGCCATGCGTTGAACGCTACAACAACGGCGTAAATCGTTTTTGGGATCAATATTTCTTTTTTTCGCCATGCAGGGGGCGAAATTAAAGCCCGCCACCCGCCATTGGCGAGCAGTTTTTACGTTTGGCGCCTCCCACTGAGAGGTCTGCCTGCCGTGTGGTGGGCAATAATAGTCATGTGAAAACCGAAAATCATGATCCAATTCTTAGCGCAGTTCTCACTCGCTGTCTCAGCACAGACACGCAGCGCATTGCTGCTCCTACCCTTCCCGCACCTGTTTCTGTATGCTGCATGTAAACGGAGGCTATTGCCTCGGACAGTCACCATGACGTTAGTCTAGTCAGAGGGACCTCCGTGAGCTAATGTTAGCTACTGTTACAAAATGACCCAGTCAACTATTCACTTTTAGTTTAATACATGAGGCATTGTGTAACGTTATCCAGCCGGCTAGCTACTTATAGCTCCCGACATCAACAACTGCTCCAGCAAGTGTCCAGTGCATAATACCTCCGTTGGCTAGGTAGCTCATGTTAGCCCACGTTAGCTCACTAGTCGCTACGAAATGTCCCAGTAAACTAAATAGTTCAGAGGCGTTGTCCCAACGCCATCCAGCAGTAGCTACAGATAGCTCCTGACATCAATGTCCTACAACATGCGTATTTGAGTCCCTGGCTTACATCGCATGAGGGCTGCTGAATAGGTCCAGCTGCAGCGCCGGAGAATCCTTGCTGGAGCTGGAGGCCACTCGAGTATATACACAGACAGTGGCGCTGTTTGCAGACAGCGAGGTGGCGATGTCTCGCAGATAATACAACTACAAGTATGATTATATAATATATATATTTTATTAAAAAAAAGTTATTTTATATAAAATAATAATTATTATTTTTTTAATCAAAAAAAAGTTGGCAGGTAAGAAATATGCTTGGCGGGTAGATTCTTCCCATCTACCCGCCACTGGCCGGTGAGTCAAAAAGTTAATTTCGCTCCCTGTCGCCATGGCATTCATAATTCATCCAGCCTCCCTCCGGACTGCAGCGGCACCCTGTCTGAGATTGCAACGCCTCAATACCGCCGCCTGGTGGATGGTCGGGCGAGTTACACTCTTGCCAAAACCGGAAGTGGCGATCGGCGCGTCGAGGAAATCCCTCCGGCAGTCATATCTTGTTACGTGGATCCAGACAAACACTATAGTGCATTGGGATCGCTTTCGAAGCGCAATAATCTATATGATTTCGGCGTTTATTGCGCCATACAAACCGGAAATGGATCTAGGAGATTGGCGTCAAATAATTGGGATCTTTTTCCTCCAGTGTCATCGGTGAACGGTAAGAGGACAGTAACGTTATTTTCAGCCCGATTGTTTATTCATCTCACTGCAAACCATCTGCTCAACATATCGACCCATACTAAATAAAGCCGTTACTGACGATCAAGGAATTATAAACGACCCCCCCCCCCCCCTTTCCTTCACGCATGATGAAGCATAATGTATACCGATCATTTACATTTGAATTTTTTAATATAGCGTGTATAGGAAAGAAACGCCAATCGATAATCTATCATATGCTTCAGGGCCTATAACTAGCGTTTTTGGAATTACAGCAGAAACGATTAAAAACATACTTATATTCTCGAAGGTATTAACACAACAATGTATGAATGTAAAAATATAACGTTCCCACATCCTGAACGATAGATAATCGATGTTGAATGGGCCATAGTAATGTCAATATAGCAATAACATTTAAAAAGTTATAGCCCTGCAAAGAAGGTAAACATCTCCATAGGCTTTCAACGGTGGCAGACTGGGTACTTTGATGGGCACAACCCCCGGCGCCCAATGTGTTAATTAATCTAATTAACCCGATAAACTGACAGCCCATATATATATATATATGCAGTAAATATATAAATGTGTATATACACAGGGCGACAGTGGCTCAGGAGGTAGAGCGGTTGTCTGGTAGTTGGAAGGTTCCCGGTTCGATTCCCGCTCTTGAGCAAAGACACTTAACCCCTTGGCACCTTGCATCCACTCTCGATGTGTGAATGTGTGAGTGAATGGGGAACAAATTTGCTTTGAATAAAAAATGTATAGTTATATATTATTATAAATGCACCATTTACCTTTCTTATATACGGTATATATACAGCACTACTGTACATGCTGTCATCATACAGAGTTACATGGGTGGACTGTAGGATGACCATTTCCCCTCGAGCAAGGCATCAATCAATCAATCAATCAGTTGAGGACACATCTTCTGGCATCATATGCAGAAATGTACTGGCGTTCTAAATGAACGTGTACATGAAGAGATTGTAATTGTAATCCTGTGTGTTACTGGTTGATGACATTTTACATTTAGTCATTTAGCTGAAACGCTTTTATCCAAAGTGACTTACAAGTTCTGTACAACAAGTCATCAGGAAGGTTCTGTACGACAAGTCATCAGGAAGGTTCTGTACGACAAGTCATCAGGAAGGTTCTGTACGACAAGTCATCAGGAAGGTTCTGTACGACAAGTCATCAGGAAGGTTCTGTACGACAAGTCATCAGGAAGGTTCTGTACGACAAGTCATCAGGAAGGTTCTGTACAACAAGTCATCAGGAAGGTTCTGTACGACAAGTCATCAGGAAGGTTCTGTACGACAAGTCAGCAGGAAGGTTCTGTACAACAAGTCATCAGGAAGGTTCTGTACGACAAGTCATCAGGAAGGTTCTGTACAACAAGTCATCAGGAAGGTTCTGTACGACAAGTCATCAGGAAGGTTCTGTACGACAAGTCATCAGGAAGGTTCTGTACAACAAGTCATCAGGAAGGTTCTGTACAACAAGTCATCAGGAAGGTTCTGTACAACAAGTCATCAGGAAGGTTCTGTACAACAAGTCATCAGGAAGGTTCTGTACGACAAGTCATCAGGAAGGTTCTGTACAACAAGTCATCAGGAAGGTTCTGTACAACAAGTCATCAGGAAGGTTCTGTACAACAAGTCATCAGGAAGGTTCTGTACAACAAGTCATCAGGAAGGTTCTGTACAACAAGTCAGCAGGAAGGTTCTGTACAACAAGTCATCAGGAAGGTTCTGTACAACAAGTCATCAGGAAGGTTCTGTACAACAAGTCAGCAGGAAGGTTCTGTACAACAAGTCATCAGGAAGGGCACAACTCTATCAGCTGAGTAACAATGTTCATCAAAGTGTTGCGTGCTACAGTGTAGGTTAGTTTATTAGGACAAGTGCATGACAGTAAGTGATGACTGTCTGTCTCTCCCCCTCCTCCTCCCCTCATCCCCCCCTCCTCCCCCCCTCCTCCTCCTCTCCCCCTCCTCTCCCCCCCCCTCTCCTCCTCCTCCCCCCCCCCCCCTCCCCCTCTTCCCCCCCTCCTCCTCTCTCCTCCTCCTCCTCCCCTCCCCCTCCCCTCATCCCCCCCTCCTCCTCCTCTCCTCCCACCCTCCCCCCCCCCTCCTCTCTCCCCCCCCCCCCCCCCTCTCTCTCTCTCTCCCCTCCCCCCCCCCCCCCCCCCCCCTCTCTCTCTCTCCCCCCCCCCCCCCCTCCTCTCTCTCCCCCTCAGCCTGGACCCGGAGCAGAAGGAGCATCTGATCGAAGTGATCGAGAAGCTGCTGAAAGACAAAAGCACAGTAAGTCCTGCCACACCGTGCAGTGAGCGGCAGCACCACCGGGGGCGCCCCAGTCAAGCGCTTCTCCCCCCTCCCTCGGCCTCTGTCTCCCTCGGCTCAGGCAGCGGTGCCATGGTTTGTTGACGCCCAGTTA
>NC_140175.1:1148468-1172707 GCF_963971535.1 Notolepis coatsorum | reverse complement strand
AAGTCCACCATGTTGGAAACAGTCCACCAATGGATCAATGCAACCATGAGGAAGCTGACACTCGTGTCCTATAATACATCTCCTCCACGCCCTCCAAACATCATCACTTGGGAGGGTGCATACTGGAGATACAGATAGTTGTCGTAATCCTTCTGACTAATTTCCATCACATCAAGCCACTAACAGATACACACCCACTCAGGGACGTGCACAGGACTTTAGAGGGGCAGGTGCTCAAAGGCTGAAAAGGGCACTATACCTGTGTGTGTTTTAACCGAGCGCGCATAGCGGGGGGGCCACCTTCTTATGCTTTTTGGGGGGTTTGGTGATCAAATATTGAATATTGAACTATATAATAATCAGTGCAGGAATGAATGAATGAATGAAAACTTTATTTAACAGATTGCAGAATGGGTACAATACAGTACGGCTCAATACATACAATTGTTAAGGGGATGCAGACCTGAGAAAGACGTTTGTCTTGTTTCCATCAGGGTCCCCCATTTTCAATTCATATAGACATATATGACATACATGACATACAGATAGTCAGTACTGCTACATCTATACATTTATGACATACCAGATTTGCAAATACAGTACTGTTTGTGATACAGAAGGAGTCAAGAAAAGGGAGTATATACATTTGACGTAGAAACTGTACATTGGAGGAGGTTGGGTGGGGGGGGGTTGGGTACATTGGGATATTGACAACCATACTGGGTAATTTACATTGGAGGTGGTTGGGGGGGGGGGGGCCGGGGGGCACACTGTATAAACAAGTAACACTGTACATTGAGGGGGGGGGGGAGGAGACACTGTACAAACAAACACAATTGTACATTGAACTATTGACAAAACCATACTAGGTAAATTACTGTACATTGGAGGGGGTTGGGTTAGGATATTTACAGGGGCCAGTGTTGAATTGCAGTCTCCCGTAGGTGTCCCTTGAGAGAGGTTTTGAAAGTGGGTAGTGATCCACATTCCTTTACAGCTTTGGGTAGGGCGTTCCACATTGATGTGGCATAATTGCGAAACGTGTTTAGTCCCTTATTTGAGCCGAATCTGGGTTTAACATGATTTGTGGAGCTCCCTCTGGTGTTGTGATCGTGGTATTCACTGACCTTTGGGAAGTATTTTGACATGTACATGGGTACCTTGGTCGTGTAGTGTATCTTGTAGACCAGGCCCATTGCAAGTTGTTGTACTCTGTCGTCTACTCTAAGCCATCCTAGGTTGTCGAAGTGGGCAGGGGTGAGGTGGGTTCTAGGAGTAAGGTCAAGCAGTAGTCTGACCAGTTTGTTTTGAGATGTTTGTAATTTTGTTTTTAGCGCCTTTGAGGTGCTTTGGTACCATGAGGTGCAAGCATAGTCGTAGTACCCCTGAATGAGTGCTCCTGCCAGAGTCTTCAGGGTGTTCTTGTTTACCAGAGAGGAGATCCGGTACAAGAATCGAGTTTGTTGGTTGACTTTTTTTATTACATTGGATGCCATTTTGTCACAGGAGAGATTAGCCTCTAGGATGGAACCCAGGTAGGTAATTTCATCTTTCCTTGTGACAATATTGTCACCCACTGTAACTGAGAAGCCGTCGGTCTTGCTGAGTTTGTTATTTGAACCGAAGAGAATGGACTCTGTTTTGCCCATGTGTAATGATAGTTTGTTATCAGCGAGCCATATGCAGATTCTGCCTAGTTCCGAGCTGAGGGTTTTTTCAACCTGTAACTTGTTCTTGTCAGAGACCAGCAGGGCTGAGTCGTCCGCAAACAGGAACAAGTTGCAGTCACAAGCTGACGACATGTCATTTGCATAAATTAGGAACAGTAGCGGTCCTAGTATGCTTCCTTGTGGAACACCACAGCTCACTGTGAGGGGGGGGGATAGGGTACCGTTTACCTCCACCATCTGTTCCCTCCCCTCAAGGTAGGATTGCATCCAGCTCACTGATAGACTATCAAAACCAATTGCTTTTAGCTTGTCAATCAGAATGGAGTGATTGACCGTGTCAAAGGCCTTTTGTAGGTCCAGCATGACCATGCCGCAGTATTTGCCTGCGTCCACCTCTTGTTTGAGCTCACTTATCCTTGAAAGACACTTTTATCACTGACTTAAAAGGCCCATACATCTCCATAAATGTTCAGGGGGGAGGGAATAAGTGCTTACCCTACAGACTCCAAGAAGTGCTGTATATTCTGTATTGTTCAATATAAATGCATTTTTTATTCCAATCCCGATTTGTATTTGAGATTCCCAAATCCCATCGGACTTGACTTCTTCGTGTCCCTCAGTGAGTGTGATACCAGCATTCAACTGTATGCGCCACAGCGGTTTCTATCATCATCATCATCATCATCATCATCACCAACCACGCTATGCATAAAATATAGGTCCGCGGAGAGGCACGCTGAGGAGGCCGTGCAAACTGCAATGGAATATGGGGCATCTCTCTCTCTTTACCTAATATTTTGATTCTATCCTGACATTTTCAGTTGGAAGGGCAGTCTATATGCGTAACGATTTTTTTTTCTTTTTTTTTTCAAAAAGGGGCACTTTTTTTTATGAGGCTCAAAAAGGCAGGTGCTCAAGCACCCCTTGGGCTCTATGTGTGCACGTGCCTGCTCACCAGCCACTACTGACACACAGGGTGCGATCCACAGGGGAGCTGGGTGAGCTATAGCTCCCCTAGATCAGACATCAGCTCCCCTGAAAACATGATTTGTGAATCTTTGGGGGGTCTCTAAATTACTGAAAATAAATGCTACTTTTGCCATGCATTTCTCATTTTTCTGTAATTTTCTGTATCATCATCGTGTATAATAATAAACGTATGCTATTTTGGATGTATGATTAATGATTTGCGCACTAATTCACACGTAATATGGCAACATGCATGCTATTCTTGCAATTACCATTCGGAGCGCGGCGGCACTGCAGCCTGCACGCACGCACGGCACAAATCAAACTTGACCCACTTTGTAACCTGTGGCTGTGACTTGTTGACACAGTGATCGTTTTGACAGCCAGTAACTGTGGTGGGCGTCAGCGTCACTGCAGGCAGCCAATGTATCGATTTGTCGCAGCCAATGTAAATGCAGCAAGCAAATAAATGTAGCCTATTATGGTCTTCAAATATGATATGAAATATGGGCGCGTTTCCTAGTGGTCGAAGCAAGCTCAGTGACTCGTCAGTCGAGAAAATAATGCTTTGGACCAGGAGTATTTCATATGGAGTTAGTAAGTCAGGAGTCTGAGAGATAATCATCTATCATCTATCTAACTAAATGGATACTTTTTTTTATCATGGAATGTGCTGTGGAAGCCCAGACCGTCCAGACGGCCGGACCTCAACAAGTGAGTTGTCTATATTCTGTAGTTACTGAAACGTGAAACTGATTGAATATATGACAGGATTCAAGAGGTTTATTTGTCACATACATACATACACAAGGCCTACCTACTACAGGCTACAGACTAGTAACGTCTGCGATCACACAGTCCGACTCCTCCCTGAGAGGCGCGCCGCGCACCCCCCCGCAAAAAAATATTAACTTTCCTTGGCTCACCCAAAGACCATGCTATGGTTCGCACACTGCTGACACACACATTGGGGGATGTTATATAAATATAATATAACAGTGGCGGCTCGTGGATGCTTCGCCACTAGGGGCGCTATACCAAACATTTTGCAAACATGTACAGTACCACGCAACCGACTCATGGCAAGACGTGAGCGATTCGACTCACGCTCACGGCAATGAATCGGCTCTTATGAACGAGTCGCTCAGCTGTTACTACAACAACACACAACCAGTCAAATAAAGTATAGTCTAATTCACAACTTGAAACACAATATATAAATAGAAAAGTTAGAAACAAAACTCGCTCCGTCTCCAAACACACGCAGATCTCTCCCTCTCTCCATCTCTCTCTCACACACAGCGCGACGTGGAATCGATTCGTTACACAATCAGACCTATTATATACCAAGAATAACTTCAGTATGAGTACAGGGCTGTACACATATTTTGCATATTGTTAAACGAGCCAAGGCTAGCTATTAAACTATCGATATGAATCGAAAATCTGGGACCCTGATGTAAACAAGACGAACGTCTTTCTCTGGTCTGCATCCACTTAACAATTGTGTCTATTGAGCCGTACTGTATTGTACCCATTCTGCAATCTGTTAATAAAGTTTTCATTCATTCATTCATTCAAACATAGACGATATTGAACAAGCCATAATCCACGTATTTTCAATCCGAGAGAGAGAGAGAGAGAGAGAGAGAGAGAGAGAGAGAGAGAGAGAGAGAGAGAGAGAGAGAGAGAGAGAGAGAGAGAGAGAGAGAGAGAGAGAGAGACTCACTGTTTAGTTGACACGTCCAGGGCAGGACTCAGGGCTTGCCTTGATAAAGTGTATAATCCACTGTTGATGTATTCCAGACCACTGTCCACTGTGTCCAGACTGCATCCGCCATATAGCTTGTTAGCCAAGTGTTAGCTTGTTAGCAGTTGGTCACACAACACAAGTACTTCATTCCTTTGTCCATTTCCGCGCGTCGAACAGACTGCAAATTACCTGGCGTTCTATTGCCATGCTCTAAGACAAACTCTAACCTTAACCAACTTTGAAAGAGTGCCTAAGCTTAACAGTCTAAAGAACTTGCAGTCACGGCACGCTCAGCTGCATGCATCTCACAACAACACAACTACCAACGGACCAACCTAGGAATAAGCTAGAATTGGAACATTAGAAATTGGATTCGGCCAATCAGAGATCGTCTCTGTGAAATTCTGCTACGGAAAAAAATACTGGCGTCGGCCAATCAGAGAGCGTCTCCGCGAAATGCGGCTACAGAAATTCTTGACGCTACTGGCTAGACCGCTTCAAATCGCGCCCGGATTCCAACATAATAGTCATATTTCAACGCACAACGCGTTACGCACTGTGGAGGCTCGAGCTCTGCTTTATGGGGAGAGGCAGCTTGTTCCTCTTGAAGCTGTGGAGGCTCGAGCTCTGCTTGATGGGGAGAGGCAGCTTGTTCCTCTTGAAGCTGTGGAGGCTCGAGCTCTGCTTGATGGGGAGAGGCAGCTTGTTCCTCTTGAAGCTGTGGAGGCTCGAGCTCTGCTGGATGGGGAGAGGCAGCTTGTTCCTCTTGAAGCTGTGGAGGCTCGAGCTCTGCTTGATGGGGAGAGGCAGCTTGTTCCTCTTGAAGCTGTGGAGGCTCGAGCTCTGCTTGATGGGGAGAGGCAGCTTGTTCCTCTTGAAGCTGTGGAGGCTCGAGCTCTGCTTGATGGGGAGAGGCAGCTTATTCCTCTTGAAGCTGTGGAGGCTCGAGCTCTGCTTGATGGGGAGAGGAGGCAGCTTGTTCCTCTTGAAGCTGTGGAGGCTCCAGCTCTGCTTGATGGGGAGAGTGTTATGTCGTAGTAAGAAGAAGTAATGGACACTTTAGTACCAGCATCTGTCTTTATTCACATTCATGCCTAGAGCTAACTTGCTCAGTCCTTCACTCCAACTGGTGTGTCACGCCGGGGCACATCACCCCGGTGTAACCCATGCTCTAGGTTAGAGCTCCGCCTACAGGCCTAATGGAGACACCACATATCCTTCTCAATAAGACAATACTTACATGGCTGGTTATAACAGTAACTTAGAATCCATTAAGGCTAAACAGTAAAGAACATTTCAAAGTGTGTAGGCTACTCTTACCTTTCTTAAGTTATAACTAAGATAGAGTCCATTAAAGCTAAACAGTAAAAAGAACATTTACTCTACTGTTCTTATTCCTGCCTATGAAAAACAGAATAAACATTTGTATACATATTTCAATTCTATGCATTACTAGCCTTCAAGTCTGCCACAATTATAATTAACCAGAACTGTTAACTCTTTCACCTTTCAGCATTACTAATATCAATATTACATAACACTTTTCTCAGTGGCTCATCACAAAGTCCTGAGTCCACACAGGTGCTCGTCTCGACCTGGCCTGTCTTACAGGTTCTGTGTGTGTGTCAGAAGGTGGCACTGTTGTAATGTCACCGCCCAAAGGCGACCCCTCGCCGTCCCCCTCTTCCCCCCAAAGAGAGACCGGTGCCAGATGGGACGCATTCCAACAGCGTCCATCCGCCAGCATGTAGGTGTGCGGCCCTTTCCGTCCCACCACCTTGAGTGGCTTGGAGAACTTGCACTGAGTCTTAGGAAGAATGCCAGGTTTCTTAACCCGAACGTATGAGCCACATGGGAATGACACACTCTTCGCACCTCGCCTTTGATCCGTGTACGCCTTGCTTCTGTCCTGTTGCACTGCTACTCTGGCGGCTATGTCCTCCGACGAGTGTGGTGTGGCTTGTGGAATCTGAAATCCAGCCACATGGAGTTTGGTGCGCATAGGCTTACCATGCAACAGTTCTGCTGGTGAGTGCTGTGTCGTAGAGTGAGGAGTAGACCGGTAGGCCTGTAAGAAGTCTGTTGTAAACTCCTTCCATTGCTTGCCTTCCAGCGAGGCCGTCTGCAAGCTGTCTTTCAAACTGCGGTTAAAGCGTTCTATTTCCCCATTTGCCCGTGGATAATACACAGATGACTTCCTGTGCACTATGCCCCTGTCTTGGAGAAACGCCTCAAACTCCCGAGACACAAACTGAGAGCCATTGTCAGAGACGAGCTCTTTCGGATTGCCCTCTCTGCTGAAAACTGTAGATAGGAATATTGTCACAGTCTGTGATGTAACCTGTGGCACAAAAGCTATCTCAGGCCACTTACTGTAGTAGTCTATCAGTGTGATTGCAAAGCGACAGTCCAGGGGCGCTCTATCAAAGGGCCCCACCACGTCAATTGCCAGTTTCTCCCAAGCCCCCGTAGGATAGGGCACAGGCTGCAGTGGAGAGGTGCGTGTGACTGCCGACTTGTCATGTGACTGGCATGTGTTGCATGTTTTGATAGCCGACTCAACCTGGGCATCCATGCCAGGCCACCAGTATACTTCTCTGAGTCTCTGTTTTGTCCTCACGATTCCCTGGTGAGTGTCGTGAGCCAGGGAGATCAGTTTGGGCTGTAGACTCTCTGGGACGAGCAGTCTATATGGGCCTCGCACGACACAGTCCTCGTGTAGAGAGAGTTCGTTCTGTAGCTTGAAGAACCTCCGTAGGTCCGGGTCTAGATCCTTTTCGGATTTAGGCCATCTGGAGGTGAGTATCTCACGTAGTTTCAGTTGCACCGGGCAGGCAGTGCATGCAGCTTTGAACTCCGCCGCCGTGATAGCTGAGAAATTAGAGACAAAGGCTACCACTTCCACGTCCTCCTCCTGGCTAGGTTCTGAGCCGGGTAGGGGAGACGGGACAGGCAGTCCGCAGTAACGTTTTCTCTGCCGGGCTTGTACTGAATGTCATAGCAGAATGACATTAGCCTAGCGGACCACCTGGCCACGCGCATGCCCGCTCTACCTTGACCTTTTGAAGAGAGCAGTGTGGTCAGGGGACTGTGGTCTGTCCGTAGTGTGAAGTGTCTTCCCCACAGGTATGTCCTCCACTTTTCCGTTGCCCACACACAGCCCAGCGCCTCTTTTTCCACAGTAGAATATTTTCTCTCTGCCTGGGACAGCGTGCGGGAGGCGAACGCCACAGTCCTTTCTGAGGCGTCCGGATGCATCTGGGTGAGGACGGCGCCCAGACCGTAGTCCGATGCGTCTGTAGTGACGACCGTGGGCAGCTCAGGGTCAAAGAGTGAGAGTGCAGGGCTATCAACTATGAGTCCTTTAACTGCCTCAAAACTCTTCTGAGCCTCAGGAGTCCAGTCGAATGTTGCTGACCCTCGAAGCAGCGCTCGCAGCGGCTCCACGGCAACGGCGTAGTCTGGGATGAATTTTGAATACCACCCTGTGAGCCCCAGGAATGACCTCAGCCTGATGAGATCTGTAGGTGGGGGTAGCTCAGACACAGCAGCAGCGTGAGATGCGTCAGGTTGTAGTCCTTTTGCTGACACTGTGTGTCCCAGGAAAGTCAGCTCTGTTTTCCTGACGTGACACTTGGAGTAGTTGAGCTTGAGCCCCGCGTCGTCTATGCGTCGCAGCACCGCCGTCAGGTTCCTGTCGTGCTCCTCCACTGATGTACCTGTGACAATGATGTCATCGAGATAGCACTGGACCCCCGCCAGACCTTTGAGGATTATTGACATCATCCGTTGGAAACAGCTGGGTGCCGATGCCAGTCCGTACGGCACTCTCTTAAAGCGAAACAGTCCATCATGAGTAATGAATGTCGTCAAGCTACGGCTGTCCTCGTGTAGTGTAACCTGGTGATAAGCACTCTGGAGGTCTAATGTCAAAAACAGTGTCGCGCCCCTCAATTCTGTAAACAGTTCCTCCATGTGGGGTAGTGGAAACCCATCTATGACTACTGCCTTATTTGGCTCCCTCAAGTCCACACAGAGGCGTAATTCTGCGTTTTTCTTTGTAGTAACGACTATGGGTGAGATCCATTCAGATGCCTCTACAGGCTCGATTATGTCCTGCTCTACCAGTCTCTTTATCTCCTGGGATACAGCTGCTCTAACTGAGAATGGCAACCTACGTAGTCGTTGTTGTACCGGTCTGACTTCTGGACGTATTTTCACCTTATGTGTGAATGCCTTTGCACACCCAAGTGTATTTTTCTCAACACTGGTCGCAACTGAATTTGTCTGGTTGTACTGAGCTGACGTGACCTTGCCGTCTAGTATCTGCATCTGTAACGCAGTAAACAGGTCCCTCCCTAACACTGGAGACCCATTCTGCACAATGTAAATTTCTGCGTCAGTGCAGCGGTCACCAAAAGCTACACTAGCCTTCAAGCATCCATGAACGGGGATTGCATTACCTCCGTAGCTGACTAGACTTAGCTTTGGTGTTGTAAGAGATGCATTAGGGAATAATTGCATGTAACTCGCTCTGGGCAAAATAGACACAGCTGAACCTGTATCTAGCATGAGCTCAATGTCCTGACCGTCTCGTTCATCTGTGCTAACCTGCACTGTACACACTATCTTTTCAACCGAACGTGCACCATCTACCATGCACAATACAGTCACTTCAGGTACAATCTCAGACTCGGTTACCTCACCCACTCTGTTAGAGCCCCGACACACTTTTGAAAAATGTCCCTTCTTTTTACACGTGTTGCACAGTGCATCCCTAGCAGGGCATCCATCAAAGCTGGCGATGTGTTGAGGAGAGCCACATCTGTAACATGTCTTACCCTGCATAGATTGTGTAGGCAAGGGTTGCGGTGACGCATTGAAATTACCCCGCTGTGACTTGTACTGTCGCGAGCGTGAAAACTGGACCGCCTCCACCGTGCTCTCCGGCTGTCCCTGAAGCATGGCTTTTGCCTCCGACACCGCGGTTTCAATCTGAGCAGCGATCATTACAGCCTTGGTCAGTGTCAGTGGAACTTCCAGTAGTAATCGCTCCCTGATGCGTGCTGAGTTGGTCTTTTCGACCAGCTGGTCCCGGATCATTTCCTCTTCCATCCCCCGAACTCACAAGTTGTAGCTAGCTCCTTCAGGGAGGCAACATACTGGTCCGTGCTCTCGCCATTGCGTTGGCTACGTTGACGAAAACGGTAGCGCTCCGCCACTACATTAACTTTCCGTGTAAAGAACTTTCTAATAACTGATAAAGCTGTGGCGTACTTATCATCTGCCACCGGCATTGTATAGAAAAGTCTTTGTCCTTCCACTCCCAAACAATGGACGAGCAGGGCACGCTTGCGCGCGTCAGGTAGCTCCTTCTCGGACATGGCTAGTAGGTAATTTTCGAACGAGCGGATCCATGCCGTGAATGGAATGGCTGGCTCTCCGCCGTTTTGAAGAAAAGGTGCCGGTTGGCTTAGGTTCAACATCGACATCCTCGTCGCCAATATGTTATGTCGTAGTAAGAAGAAGTAATGGACACTTTAGTACCAGCATCTGTCTTTATTCACATTCATGCCTAGAGCTAACTTGCTCAGTCCTTCACTCCAACTGGTGTGTCACGCCGGGGCACATCACCCCGGTGTAACCCATGCTCTAGGTTAGAGCTCCGCCTACAGGCCTAATGGAGACACCACAGAGAGGCAGCTTGTTCCAATCCTGGGCTCCAGAGAAAGTAAGGGAGCACTGGCCCAGTTTGGATCGGAAAGAAGCAGGCTTCAGGTTTGCTATGCTTGCTCTAGTTCTGTGGTTGTGGGATTCGTTGACCGGGGTGAAGTAGTTCTGGAGGTATCTAGGGGACCTTTGGTTTATAATATTGTGCACTATGTTCAGTCTGAGCTGGGTAACTCTGGCCTCCACAGGAAGCCAGTTTAGCTCCTGGAAGTGACTCCTCCCTATGTGGGTGCGAGGGCCAAGACCCATTACCACCCTTACCAGCTTATTTTGGGAAACCTGAAGCTTCTTTTTTATGGTCACTGTCAGGCCCTCGAACCAAGACATGCTACCATAGTCAAAGTGGCAGAGTACTAGGCTATTTAAGTGGCAGAGTACTAGGCTATTTGCTAGTAATTGAATAAAAATTAAATAAACATGATTGGAGCATATCTTATATGATATTTCACACAATGAGACAATAAATATGTGGAGAACTAGAGTTAGATATGAGAACTGTAAACAACAGTTGATTGTGAAGAACAAACGATGATTGTGAAGAACGTCCTCATCACAAGAAAGGATCTGCATCTCAGCACCAATGTCAACGCCATGCCAAAGACCTAATGGAGGTGTTGCTGAGCAATGGGAATCCCTTTGAGGAGGGCAGTAAAGACCTGGTTACATTAGACAATACGGTGTGTGAGGGCGGAGCTTCCTACAGGCGATATAGGCGGTTGCCGCCAAAATAAAAAATAAAAACAATTATTTAAACAACTGTATTTTAAATTTGTTTTGCTCTGCACAGTTTTAGCGCCCCCCTCTATATCTGCAACCATTATTTTTACATAAAAAAAATTCTAACATAAGGGAAAATGAGCCAAAAATTTTAAACGGTCGGTCGGTCTGAGCCTCAGCTTTAGGTGTTCACAGTCAGAACATGCTAGAGCGCTGTGCATTGATGGGTATCGGTCAAGTGGTTATAGAATTGAGCGTTGTGGAAAGAAAGACTAATGTTAGAGAACTATGAAGAGGCAAAAGCCATCCGGTCATCCAGTATAAAAAGAGAAGAAAAGAAGAAGACGAGAAATGTGCCAAGGTGAAAGTTATGCAAATTTGTACAACTTCCAAGACCTGCCACACCAAATCAAATAAAATCAAATAAAATTTATTTATAGGGCCCGACAACACACGTTAATGTCCCCATGGGCCGGACACGTCTTCTTTAAACAAGTCAAGAAGAAACATAACAATAAGTCAAGAACAAAACAAGAACACCATAAGGTCCAACAAATTTAAAATAAATGCAAAATAAATGAATGAATGCAAACACTCCCAGACATACCCCACGCGAAGGTAAGGAAAAACTCACTAAAACCTAACAATAGGAAGAAATGCACCACAGGCAGTGTGGAGGAGAGAAACCTTAGAAGGGCCATTCAAGGGGGGATCTCCCTTCTTAGATGTCGGTGATAGTAGTGTTGCAGACGGACAGTTGGTAAGCATACACTCATGTGTGTAGTGAAACACAGATGAGTGCATGCAATAGCAACTGAACATTTTGAAAAATTAAAGATAGAGCTGATAGCGATAGCAACTGAACATTTTGAAAGATTAAAGATAGAGCTGATAGTGGATCTATTTCAAGTCAAGTCAAGTCAAGAGTTTTATTTGTCACGGCATACAAGTATACAATGAAATGCGGGTGGTCTTGCCCGCAACGATGTGCAATACAGTAGTACAACATATAATAGAATCCAATAGACAACATTGTGCAATAAACAGGTAACATAGTGGGACATCACGGTATTTGTACCTAAGTTATTTACAGAGCATGAAGGACATGCTAGGTCCCTTGGTAGTGCAATACACTGTTACTATACTGTTTTTAAAGTGACCTTTCTTTGTGGCCATAAGTGTGGGCGTTATTCTTCATTATTCTGCAGGCTCTGGATTTGCACCTCTTGTTGTATAGAACCTGCAGGGGAGGTAGTGCAATACCCGTGGTACGCTCGGCTGAGCGCACCACTCTCTGTAGGGCCTTCTTGTCCTGTGCCGTGCTGTTGCCATACCAGGCAGTGATGTTTCCGGTCAGGATGCTCTCTACAGCCCCTGAGTAGAAGGACTGGAGTATCTTCCCCGATACTCTGAACTTCCTTAACTGTCTCAGGTGGTAGAGGCGCTGCTTCGCCTTTTTTACAACTGTGTCTATGTGTGTTGACCATGTCAGATCCTCTGAGATGTGGACCCCCAGGTACTTAAAGCTGCTCACCCTGTCCACGGTGGCCCCGTTTATCCTCAGTGGTGTGTGTGTCTCCTGCTGTCCTCTCCTATAATCCACGATCAGCTCCTTGGTTTTACCAATGTTCAGGAGCAGGCTGTTGTCCTGGCACCAGCGTTCCAGTACCTCAACCTCCTCCCGGTAGGCCTTCTCAATTTGAGGCACAGGGGGGGCACAAAGAGGGTCGCGTCCTCCCCTCTTCTTCTGTGCATGCAGTACGAGTAGGAAGACCCACACAGTTAGCCTAGCTTAGCGTCATTCACTGGAAGTAGGTTCCCAAAAAGTTGGCGTGTTCCTTTAAGTGTCGAGGACACTTTGACGCGCTGCCGGGAGGAGTTGGAATCGAACCGGGAACCTTCCGATTACCTGGCGGCCGCTCTTGCTCTTGAGTTTACTTTTTCAGGGACAACTTCACGATCGTGCCAGTTACCGCAGAGGCTGGTTTGGAAGACTTGGCAATTATTTATTAAACAGACTGCTTACATTGCGGTAGAGAATTGCTATCTGGCAACAATATTCCATTTTCATTCATATGAAAAAACAAACACATTGACAAAAGGTCTCAAGCATAATGGAAAGCACATTATTTTCACACCATATGTTCGGTTACAGTTGAGTTGAAAGCTTGAAAGAGAAACTAGTTTAAATTTGAACACGGTACACATTGTATGTTTACAATTAGTTGTTGACACATGAATCTGTGTCTCTCTGGCATTCTATTGTTTGCCTCTCTCTCTCTCTCTCTCTCTCTCTCTTCTCTCTCTCTCTCTCTCTCTCTCTCTCTCTCTCTCTCTCTCTCTCTCTCTCTCTCTCTCTCAGAGTGCATCTTCCAGACTTCTAACTCACACCTAATCCTGGCACCACATCACCCCAGTTCTAAAAGACCACTGCAGGCTTCCTGTCTCCAACCAGATCAACTACAACATCCTGGACACCTACGAAGCCCTTCACCAACTGCCCCGCCCCCCCCCCCCCCATATCTCACTGACCTCCTCTCCCTCAGTTATACCTCAGCCTGCCTCCTCTCCTCCTACCAACCCTCTCACCCCTCAGCCTGCCTCCTCTCCCTCTACCAACCCTCTCACCCCTCAGCCTGCCTCCTCTCTCTCTACCAACCCTCTCACCCCTCAGCCTGCCTCCTCTCCCTCTACCAACCCTCTCACCCCTCAGCCTGCCTCCTCTCCTCCTACCAACCCTCTCACCCCTCAGCCTGCCTCCTCTCCTCCTACCAACCCTCTCACCCCTCAGCCTGCCTCCTCTCCCTCTACCAACCCTCTCACCCCATCAGCCTGCCTCCTCTCCTCCTACCAACCCTCTCACCCCTCAGCCTGCCTCCTCTCCTCCTACCAACCCTCTCACCCCTCAGCCTGCCTCCTCTCTCTCTACCAACCCTCTCACCCCTCAGCCTGCCTCCTCTCCTCCTACCAACCCTCTCACCCCTCAGCATGCCTCCTCTCCTTCTACCAACCTCTCACCCCTCAGCCTGCCTCCTCTCCTCCTACCAACCCTCTCACCCCTCAGCCTGCCTCCTCTCCCTCTACCAACCCTCTCACCCCTCAGCCTGCCTCCTCTCCTCCTATTAACCCTCTCTGTCCCTCAGATCCTCGAGGGAAGTTTTTCCAATCGGGCCACGAGACCCTAAATGTCATATTAAAATTCAGGTATGGGAAGATTTGCGATTCTTTGTCGTGATCTGATATCCAGACCGAGTCACCACAGGGTGTTACATTGTTTGGAGCCCAAATTGATACTTTCACTGCGCCATCATCGTTGGGACGTGTCTGGTTAATCCGTTATTATTACCGAGAGCTAAACAGGGGGGAAAAGCGGGCAATAATCACAGAGTCTCTGGAGGAGCAGGTCAAGCGCAGAGTGCCTCCCCCCTCCGCTCCCCCCCCCCCCTCCCCTTTGGGCTTTCATGAGCTGTAAGACATAATCATCAAAATTTTAACAAATAAAGGTTTGAAATATTTCACTTTGTGTGTAATGAATGTATAATCTATGAGAGTTTCACTTTTTTTATTGAATTACTGAAATAAAATAACTTTTCCACGATATTCTAATTTATCGAGCTGCACGTGACTGTACGTACAAGTGATTAAATGTGATATATATATATATATACGTATATAACAAGCTACTGAGTAATATACAGTATGCTAAACTGATGTATGTATATAATCATGTGCAGGTATAGATATACTGTGATAGTAAGCAACCGGTCAGTGGTATAACTAGTATGAGTGGTGGCAAGGTGGTGTAGTGGTTAACACTGTCTCCCCCTAGTGGCACGGTGGTGTAGTGGTTAACACTGTCTCCCCCTAGTGGCACGGTGGTGTAGTGGTTAACACTGTCGCCTCACAGCAAGAAGGTCCAGGGTTCCATTCCCACTTGGGGACCAGGTTTCCGCGATGCCAGGTACCCAGGTGGGGTATCTCCCAGGCCTTTCTGTGTGGAGTTTACATGTTCTCCCCGTGCTCGCAAGGGTCCCCCCCCCCCGATAAGATAAACCCAATGGAAAAACATGCACAACAACATATCACTAACGCTGTCGCGTCCCTGACGAAGACGGGCAGGAGCACTTGGATGGTCCCCGGGCGCGGCTCACGCCACAGCCCTCGTCTGCTCCCGGCTGCCCTTGGGGGGGGAAGCACGACGGGATGGGTTAAGCACAGAGGAGTATCACATCGGCGATCCTAAAGAGACAATGCATGCGTGTGTGTTCCGGTGTGTGTGTTAAAACTAACCGCTGTGTGTGCCGCTAAAACATTGAGTGTCGTTGCCGAATAAAGACCTCTGCGACAGGTCCTGCATTATTATATTATTATGAGTATGGTATGTGATATATATATATACACACAGGAGAATATATACAGATATGTATACAGGTGAACAGGGATATATGCAGGTATCGTCTAGCTGTGTGATTGTGTCGTGGGTTTTCTTCTTTTTTTTATATGGTTTATATCAATGTCACGACACGACAAGTAAATATTAAGTTGGATTTCTCACAAAACGAGGTCTTAGAATGTATTTCAATTTGACAGTTTCAGTTGGATAACGTATCAGACATCCCACTACCACGCAGTCCAACACGACGATAATGAACGAGATTAACTAACGTGTCATTTTCCAAAAACAGATGCAGTGATTCATACCGATATGTAAATCTGAATAATGGTGACACACTATAATCTAGGTGACTGCCCTTCACGCATTACTACACAAGGGGACACCATGGAAATGGTCACGGGAGTGTGGGAAGGCATTCTGCTCAGCTAAGGATCAACTGCTCTCGGAGAAGGTGTTGACACATTACAATCCCCAACTGCCAATCATACTGGCGTGTGACGCCTCGCCCTATGGCCTGGGCGCGGTGATTTCGCATGTGATGCCGGGAGGTCAAGAGAGGCCCATAGCGTTTGCCTCCAGGACATTGAATAAAGTGGAGCAAAATTATGCTCAGATTGAGAGGGAGGCCCTGGGGATCATATTTGGCGTGCGCAAGTTCCACGCCTATCTGTACGGGCGCCATTTTACCCTGCTCACAGACCACAGGCCCCTGACTACAATATTGAGCCCCAGTAAAGCTATTCCATCGATGGCGGCTGCTAGACTGCAGCGATGGGCCCTAATATTAGCTGCTCACAACTACACCATTCAGTACAGGGGGGCGGCGGAACATGGCAATGCGGACGGCCTCTCACGCCTTCCACAGCCGGTTGAGCATAAGGACAAACCAGGTTCAGTGGATACCGTACTGATACATCACCTTGAATCGCTGCCAGTATGCAGCACTGACATTCGTAAGGAAACGAGGTATGATCCAGTGCTCGCTCAGGTGATGGACATGTGTTTGTCAGGACACTCCCCTGTGGCGCAAGGGCAGGACAGTGCACTGACTCCCTATTACACAAGAAGAGATGAACTCTCAGTGGTACAGGGGTGTTTGTTGTGGGGAAATCGGGTGATTGTGCCTCCAAAATTAACACCCCGATTGCTACAGGAGCTGCATGCAGGCCATTTTTTGGGCGGGGAGGGGCCTTTTTATGCTTTTTGGGGGGTTTTGGTGATCTAAATTATTTAAATGGAATCAAACATGTTCCGTTGTGATGTCACCAGTGTTGGGCAGGTTACTTTTAAAAAGTAACTAGTTACAGTACTAGTTACTTCTTCCAAAAAGTAACTAAATTACTTACTCAGTTACAAAATATAAAAGTAACTAGTTACTTCAGAAAGTAACTATTGCATTACTTTCAAGTAAATGTTTTACATAAACAACATACACAAATCTAAACTATTTTAATGTTGCTGTGGGACAAAGTGAGACTAGCCTCCAATCAAATGCCATGTATGTAGATATTATAATTACTATGTTTATATAGTGGATCATACAAATACAAACACAATAGATGTTTTGGAACTTTTGATATGTATTGCCCCTCAAGAGGCCACAACTGGGCAACATTAAATACGAGATTACTCGTTACTGAAAAAACTAACGCTGTTAATAATAACTGGATGTCACAGTATGATGTCATAATCAAACATTCTAGAACATTTGTGATGTCACAGTATGATGTCATAATAGACCATTCTAGAACATTTGTGATGTCACAGTATGGTCATAATAGAACATTCTAGAACATTTGTGATGTCACAGTATGATGTCATAATCAAACATTCTAGAACATTTGTGATGTCACAGTATGATGTCATAATAGAACATTCTAGAACATTTGTGTACAGTAATATATTCAACAATTCTCTCAGAAGTTCTCAGATCTCAGAAGACAAGTGAAGATATCACTTGTTGGTTCCAGCTACTTGTTTGTAAGCTTGAATATATTCTGTAGATACAATTTAAAATCCCCACATGGAAAAGGAACCAATGTCCTGTACAATCCTTAATGAGCTGCCTCTGGAGGGAAGGTTCTGTGATGTGGTTATTAAAGTCAACAGCACTGAGTTGAATGCCCACAAGGCCCTCCTGTGTGACTGCAGTGACTATTTCAGGTAAATTTAGCTTGGTTCAGGTTAGCTTGGTTAGTAAACGTATACCATACTGTACTTTTACTGTACACAGATACTGTACTTCTACTGTAAACAGATACTATACTCTATGTCTACTGTAAAAATATACTATACTGTACTTCTACTGTAAAAATATATTATACTGTACTTATACTGTAAACAGATAATATACTGTACTTCTACTGTAAACAGATAATATACTGTACTTATACTGTAAACAGATATTATACTGTACTTCTAATGTAAAAAAGATACTATACTGTATGTATACTGTAAAACGATATTATACTGTACTTCTAATGTAAAACGATGCTATACTGTACTTCTACTGTAAACAGATACTGTACTTATACTGTAAACTGATACTATACTATACTTCTACTGTAAACAGATACTATACTGTACTTATACTGTAAACAGATAATGTACTGTACTTTGAATGTAAAATTATACTACACTGTACTTATACTGTACACATATACTGTAATTTGACTGTACACTGAGACTATACTGTACTTATACTGTAAACAGATACTATACTGTACTTCTACTGTAAACATATACTATACTGTACTTCTACTGTAAAAAGATTATATACTGCACTTCTACTGTAAACAGATACTATACTGTACTTCTACTGTAAACAGATACTATACTGTACGTTTACTGTAAACATATACTATACTGTACTTCTACTGTAAAAAGATACTATACTTCTACTGTGCTAAGACCCTATACTTCTACAGTGAAAATATATTACTACTAGGGCTGTCCCCGACTAAGGATTTGGATAGTCGACCATGATTGGCCAAAATGTGCCATTAGTCGACTAATAGTCGACTAAAAAAGAAAAGAAAAAAAGTATAATATATATTTTTTTTATTTTATCATTCCATTTGGGCTGTGGGGGGTGCTTAACACTTTGATTGCCCAAGGTTAAATTCATGATATACCATCCGTTGCCAGCTCTATTTAACATGGAGAAGTTCCCCTTCTTTGCAGGGCTATAACTTTTTAAATTCTATTGCTAGATTGCCATTATTAGGGCCCATTCAATGTCCTATATGTATTGTTCATGGTGTAGCAACGTTAAACTTTTTCATTCACATATTCATACTAAAATATGGTCTAAAGTATAAGTATGTTTTCATCTCTTTCTGCAGCTTTCTCGAGAACATGATTTATAGCCCCAAATGCATTATATTGATGATGAAATACAGTTTGATAGCAATCGACGCGAGATAAAAAATTTCAACTGGACGTACTTCTGGAAGTTACTACACGTCATCTGATGTTGACCGGATGGGCGAGGGGGCGTTTATAATTCCGTGGGCAACGTTATACCATTCATCTAATGTGGGTCATATGTTCATCATATCAGTTTATATCGAACACGGTAATACTACACGCTAAAACTCACCCCAGTCTCCTCGGGCCATTGGGCGATCAGCGTGGAGTAGACAGTTTTCGATTATGGGATGTTGAAATGCCCGATCTATTTCCAGGTTGTATAATAGTATATACGTCCAAATCATGTTGTTTTTTCGAGTTATTTCCACCGATCGATGTTCACTGTGTGAAGACGGAGTCTCTCTAACATTAGCGAGTGCCCGGACCCCATATGGAGTGAGTCCTGCCGGGTTAAAGGTTGATATCCGGTTTCGATCTGCCGATCGGCCACCAGATGGCGCTCTTGAACCGCTAGAGGGTTGAGAGGAGATCAGCACTGTGTGTCAAGGCTGCGGAACGGAAATATGATTTCGATCACAGACTTTTGAAATATTGATATCAAAGACGAGTTACGGCGTCCTCTGCAACTTGAGCATGGCTAGGAAAGACGTCCTAAGGCGTTTCCGGCAGTTAAAGTGTTAATGTCTGAAGGAGTCGACTGAAGGCTTGTTGTCCTCTGCAAAAGCATGCAATATGTCCACTGATGGATACATCTTGATATTTGTCTAGTCTAGTGTGTTCATTAGATGGGTGAAATCCTCTTTCAGTGCCTCTGTGCCTGTTTTCTTAGGCAGTTGGCCTCTAGTATGCGTGCCATTAGCGTTAGCCACGCTTCTAAGAGGTTGGCAGTCAACTACGGCTCCTTTCGACCGATTAGTCGACTATTCGACTAATAGGGATCAGCCTTAATTACTACACAGGACAGAATGTTGCTTACTGTTTACTCATCAGATATCTCTATACCCACAGAGCCCTCTTCACTCGCTGGAGCGACTCAGAGAAAGCAGTCCACACTATCCCTGGGGTGTCCCCGGGTATGATGCAGCTCATCATAGAGTACTCCTACACACGCTTTGTGCTGGTGACAGCAAAAAACGTGAAAGAGCTTCTGGTGGCTGCAGACCAGCTTCGCGTCACTGGCATAGTAGGAGCGTGCTCTGACTTCCTAGAAGGCCAGCTGTCTCTGGAAAACTGTGTCGGCATCTGGAGGTTCACGGACATCTACTGCTGCCCTGACCTGAGGTGCAAGGCCCATCTCTTCATCGTGTGCCACTTTGGGGAGATGTTGCACGTCTCACAGGAGTTTGTGGAGCTGTCCCCGCAGCAACTGGTGGACATCATTGAGAGGGATGATCTGAACGTGAAGAGCGAGGAGACGGTGTTCGAGGCCATCCTCCGTTGGATCGACCACTCGCGTGAGGAGCGTAAAACACACATCCCTTTGCTGCTGCCCAAGGTAACTAATTGTATTACGGATACACAAACATGGTTGCCTGAGCCACATTTTTTTTTTTTTTTTTTTTTTTAACTTTTTCTTGTTTGTCTGTCTCTTGTCAAGGTCATTATGATTCATGTTACTGTTATTATTGTTGTCGTCGCTGTTATTATTATTATTATTATTATTATTATTATTATTATTATTATTATTATTATTATTATTATTATTATTATTATTATTATTATTATTGTACTGTTATGTTCTGTTTTATGTATGAAAATAAAATAAAAAAAAAACATTAAAAAAAAAAAAAAAAAACTAATTGTATTACTGTGCATTACATTAAAACAACACTAGGTTCCCTAGTACAGTGGTTGTCAAACATTTGGGTCCAAACTGTTCCCTAGCAACAGAAACCGTCTACAACCAATGTCTAAGTTGTACCCGCTGTCTGCTTGTCTCTTCCCAGGTTCGCATGGGCTTGATGAGGCCTGACTACTTCAGGAGCAACGTCCAGAACAACCCTGTGGTGAGGGACAGCCACGACTGCAGGCCCCTCATCCTCAGCGTCCTGAACCCCCCTGGCTCCGACAGGCTCCCAAACCCCCTGACCCGCCCACGCCGGCCCCAGGAGGTCCTATTGGCCATCGGAGGCTGGGTTGGCATGGAGGCTTACAACATCCGAGCCGGTGGATGGATGGACATGAGCGTTGAGGGGGAGAGTCCCCGGGCCTTCCACGGCACCGCTTATCTCCACGGTCTGGTCTACTGCGTCGGCGGCTATAACAGCCACAGAAAGCGTCTCAGCAGTGTGAGCAGGTTCAACCCTGTCACTCGCAGCTGGCTGCAGGCGGCTCCCATGCACTCAGGCCGCAGTGGGCTCAGCGTGGTCGCGTTGGACGGCTGTATCTACGCCATGGGAGGGTGGGGCGGAGACGGGTACCTGAACACCGCCGAGCGCTACGAGCCTGAAACCGACCAGTGGACAGTGATCTCACCCATGCTGGAGCACAGGAGCCGCGCCGGGGCAGCAGCCCTCCAGGGCAAGGTGGGTGGAACTGAGGGACACAGGGTGCTAGATGAACACAAGGAACGTTAGATCAGAAATCATAAATGTCTTTATTGCCAAGTAAGCTTGCACATACAAAAGATGTGTCTGGGTCCTTTGGTGCATCAACATTAACAGACAATTAAAGTAGAATGAAATCAAATGGAATATATAAACTAAATTAGAATATTCTTTCTTAATACAGGTTTACATCTGTGGTGGCTGGTTCCAGCGCACAGCTGAGTGCTACAGCCCAGACACCGACCAGTGGACTCTGATCGCCCCCATGAGCAGCAGGCGTGACGATGTGGGAGTCGCAGCATACAGAGGACATGTCTATGCGGTAGGTGCACACAGAGACAAATGCTTTATACTAGATATTTCTATAGATATGTATCATTTGACTCTCAATGCTTCTGTGATGCCTTCATTTCCCTAAGTGGATTAATACAGTGTCTGCCTGCCTGCCTGCCTGAGCCACACACTAAAACATTCCTCTCATGTGTCCTGTCCTCAGGTGGGAGGGTGGGATGGTAGAAACGCCCTGCGTAGCGCGGAGGCCTACAGCCCCTTGACTGACTCCTGGAGCGCCCTGCCCGACATGCTCACCCCCCGCAGCCGCTTTGGCATCGCGGTGCTGGACGACCTGCTCTTCGTGGTCGGAGGCTTCACTGATGGCTTAACCTCCATCTCCACCGTGGAGCGCTACGACCAGAGCAGCGACAAGTGGACTGTAGCCGAGGACATGAAGATCCAGGGCGGTGCCCTAAGCTGCTGCGTAATGCATGGCCTGCCATTTAATATGAGCCAGTACGCTGCTCCCCGTGGAGGAGGAGGAGGAGGAGGAGGAGGAGGAGGAGGAGAAAGGAGGAGGAAGGAGGAGGAAGAGGAGGAGGAGGAGGATGAGGAGAAAGGAGGAGGAGGAGGAGGAGGAGGAGGAGGAGAAAGGAGGAGGAAGAGGAGGAGGAGGCAGTGACCCCTGCAGTGACCCCTGGAGGAGGAGGGGGAGGAAGATGAGGAGGACCAGGAGGAGGAGGATTAGGAGGAGGAGGAGGATGAGGAGGAGGAGCAGGAGGAGGAGGAGGAGGGGAGGAGGAGCAGGAGAAGGAGGAGCAGGAGGAGGAAGAGGAGGAGGAGGAGGAGGAGCAGGAGGAGGAGGAAGATGAGGAAGAGTAGGAGCAGGAACAGGAGTTGCAGGAGGAGGAGGAGGAGGAGGAGGAGGATTAGGAGGAGGAGGAGGAAGAGGAGGAGGATTAGGAGGAGGAGGAGGAAGAGGAGGAGGAGGAGGACCAGGCGGAGGAGGAGGATGATGAGGAGAAGGAGGAGGAGGAAGAGCAGGAGGAGGAGGAGGAGGAAGAGGAGGAAGAGGAGGAAGATGAGGAGGGCAGGAGGAGGAGGAGGAGGAGGAAGATGAGGAAGAGTAGGAGCAGGAACAGGATGGCTGCAATTTCTGTATTTATTTCGAATTACGCTTCCTAACTTTTATTCTATTGAACCTAGAATGGTGATGTTGGTGCCTGTACCTAGGTTTTCATGAATGAGTAATTGAATAAAAATAAAAGAAACATGATTGGAGCACATCTTATATGATATTTCACACAATGAGACAATAAATATGTGGAGAACTAGAGTTAGATATGAGAACTGTAAACAACAGTTGATTGTGAAGAACAAACGATGATTGTGAAGAACGTCCTCATCACAAGAAAGGATCTGCATCTCAGCACCAATGTCAACGCCATGCCAAAGACCTGATGGAGGTGTTGCTGAGCAATGGGAATCCCTTTGAGGAGGGCAGTAAAGACCTGGTTACATTAGACAATAAGGTGTGTGAGTCTGCGGCTGCTGCCGTATCTGTCCATCAACTCGAGTCTACCGGACAAGAGCAGTACAACAATTTCAAGTGCTTGAATCAAATGACAGACTTCTGACAGCACCGATCAAGCGAAATAACTTACTGTTGTTCCATGAGAAGAAAACACAGAAGGAGACAGCAAATAAGCTGAGAATGCAGCACTTCAAACATCATGCAGAGCTCTATGGGAACGCTTTTATTGTGATAGACACAATACACGTCAAGTAGAGATATTTCTGTTGACGAGGAGTTAGTTGCGCCAGGTGTAACAAGACATTTTCTCATTCCTGTCAAATAAGTTGTTAACAGATGGACAGTTCCCAGATGACAAGGATGTCTACATCACTGCAGGTGATCAAGTCCACCATGTTGGAAACAGTCCACCAATGGATCAATGCAACCTATGATACATCTCCTCCACGCCCTCCAAACATCATCACTTGGGAGGTGCATACTGGAGATACAGATGTTTGTCGTAATCCTTCTGACTAATTTCCATCACATCAAGCCACTAACAGATACACACCCACTCAGGGACGTGCACAGGACTTTAGAGGGGCAGGTGCTCAAAGGCTGAAAATGGCACTATACCTGTGTGTGTTTTAACCGAGCGCGCATAGCGGGGGGGCCACCTTCTTATGCTTTTTGGGGGGTTTTGGTGATCAAATATTGAATATTGAACTATAATAATCAGTGCAGGAGCTCACTTATCCTTGAAAGACACTTTTATCACTGACTTAAAAGGCCCATACATCTCCATAAATGTTCAGGGGGGAGGGAATAAGTGCTTACCCTACAGACCCCAAGAAGTGCTGTATATTCTGTATTGTTTAATATAAATGCATTTTTTATTCCAATCCCGATTTGTATTTGAGATTCCCAAATCCCATCGGACTTGACTTCTTCGTGTCCCTCAGTGAGTGTAATACCAGCATTCAACTGTATGCGCCCAGGGCCGCCTGGGAGAAATGCGAGGCCCTGTGCGAGATTTAACGCGAGCCCCCCCCCCCCCCCCCCCCCCCCCCCAAGGTAAAAAAAAATATATATATATATATATATATATATATATATATATATATTTTTTTTTTTTTTTTTTTTTTTTTATACAGTCAACATATTCTTAAATAATAGCGCTGCCCGAGGCGGGGCATGATACAGTCAACATATAGCAAAAGAGAGAGCGAGAGAGAGCTCCCGTTCTACAGTCAATATACAGTGTACAGAGAGAGAGAGAGAGAGAGAGAGACACATT
>NC_140175.1:1140968-1143468 GCF_963971535.1 Notolepis coatsorum | reverse complement strand
ACCTGACGATACCAGGTACTGACCAGCTGCTGACCGGACGATACCAGGTACTGACCAGCTGCTGACCGGACGATACCAGGTACTGACCAGCTGCTGACCGGGCGATACCAGGTACTGACCAGCTGCTGACTGGGCGATACCAGGTACTGACCAGCTGATGACCGGACGATACCAGGTACTGACCCTCCAGGTACTGACCACCAGGTACTGACCCTCCAGGAACCAGCTGCTGACCGGACGATACCAGGTACTGACCCTCCAGGTACTGACCCTCCAGGAACCAGCTGCTGACCGGACGATACCAGGTACTGACCCTCCAGGTACTGACCCTCCAGGAACCAGCTGCTGACCGGACGATACCAGGTACTGACCAGCTGCTGACCGGGCGATACCAGGTACTGACCAGCTGCTGACCGGGCGATACCAGGTACTGACCACCAGGTACTGACCAGCTGCTGACTGGACGATACCAGGTACTGACCAGCTGCTGACCGGGCGATACCAGGTACTGACCACCAGGTACTGACCGTCCAGGAGCCAGCTGCTGACCGGACGATACCAGGTACTGACCACCAGGTACTGACCGTCCAGGAGCCAGCTGCTGACCGGACGATACCAGGTACTGACCCTCCAGGTACTGACCCTCCAGGTACTGACCCTCCAGGAGCCAGCTGCTGACCGGGCGATACCAGGTACTGACCACCAGCTGCTGACCGGACGATACCAGGTACTGACCCTCCAGGTACTGACCCTCCAGGAGCCAGCTGCTGACCGGACGATACCAGGTACTGACCCTCCAGGTACTGACCCTCCAGGTACTGACCACCAGCTGCTGACCGGGCGATACCAGGTACTGACCACCAGCTGCTGACCGGACGATACCAGGTACTGACCACCAGCTGCTGACCGGACGATACCAGGTACTGACCACCAGCTGCTGACCGGACGATACCAGGTACTGACCACCAGCTGCTGACCGGACGATACCAGGTACTGACCACCAGCTGCTGACCGGGCGATACCAGGTACTGACCACCAGCTGCTGACCGGGCGATACCAGGTACTGACCACCAGCTGCTGACCGGACGATACCAGGTACTATATTT
The DNA here is from genome assembly GCF_963971535.1 of Notolepis coatsorum. Taxonomy (NCBI): domain Eukaryota; kingdom Metazoa; phylum Chordata; class Actinopteri; order Aulopiformes; family Paralepididae; genus Notolepis; species Notolepis coatsorum. The sequence goes on along the minus strand of NC_140175.1, from coordinate 1,142,362 downwards.
ATTAGGGAGTCCAGTGTTTTGCCGCCTGACACACGAGGGTTGCACTCCGATACTGTTCGGCGAACAACTTTACACCCAATTTTCCGTCGTCAACTAAAAACACACTTCTTCAGTTAAATATCTGAAATGAAAGAAAAATACTAACCTGGCTTTGTACTTGTCTTTGACTAGTATGCACTACTAAGGAATCTACTTTGCCTATATTACTACCTACTTAACGATGTCTCTACTACTATATGCACTCAAGACTGTAGCACTCAAGTTCAATTCAAAATCAAATCAAATGTATTTTTAGAGCCCGAAATCACAGTGAATTTGCCCCCATGAGCTTTACAGGTCAAGAAGAAAACATCACAATAGATCCAGAACAAAAAACACCATAAGATGCACATAATGCAAGTTACACCCCCAGACTAACCCTAACCCCCAGACCGTCCCCATGGCGATGAGGAACGACTCACTAAAACCCAGCAATAGGGGAAAAAAAAGCACCACAGGCGAAGTGGAGGAGAGAACCCTCAGATGGGCCGTTGTTCAAAGGGGAATCTCCCATCAGGATGACAAGTTCAACCCTGTTACTCCTAGATAATCTGTTCTTTAATTGACCTGCCCTGTTAAATAAATTAAATTGAAATAAATACAAGACCTACAAGACACCCAAACAACTGCCTCTTTGAACCGCTGCGGTCAGGCAAGCGCTACCGGAGTCTCATGGCCGGCACAGAGAGACTCAGAAGGAGCTTCTATCCCCAGGCAAGCGCTACCGGAGTCTCATGGCCGGTACAGAGAGACTCAGAAGGAGCTTCTATCCCCAGGCGAGCGCTACCGGAGTCTCATGGCGGTACAGAGAGACTCAGAAGGAGCTTCTGTCCCCAGGCCATCAGGATGCTCAACGACTCCATGTAACACTAACCCATCATCTACACTCACAGCACACACATCCACACGCACACACTCACTTTAAACAAACACTCACCTCAACACTCACTTTAGACACTTTAACACTACATTATATTTATCTATTATTAAAGAGATTTGCACCACAATTCATACCTCATTTGCACCTTACCCTAAGTGTTGTACCTCATTCCATTTCTACATTGTACCCCACTGTTACTCATTTGACCCTGTATTGTATATATGTATATATGTATATTGACTGAACACTCCTTTATTTTACGTACTTTTTACTTATTTTAAATTGTTTATCTATTACTGTATGAGGCACACTCTCAGGGGCTCATACAGAAAAAAACATTTAATTATAAAGTATTCTGTATTTTACTATGACAAATAATAAACAAACTTGAAATTTGAACTTGAAACAATCTCACTGACCCTTAGCTGCCAGAGCTGTACCCTTCCTGCTGACTTGTTGTACACTTTGGATCAAA
>NC_140175.1:1133468-1138468 GCF_963971535.1 Notolepis coatsorum | reverse complement strand
GCAAAGTGTAGAGTTAAATGGGTTTATATGCAGGTGTATAAATAAATAGGTATATAGAAGGACTATATGCTGGTATATTCAGACAGATATGGATATATAAATATGATAGCATGTAAGGCAAGCGATACCGGAGTCTCATGGCAAGCACAGAGAGACTCAGAAGGAGCTTCTATCCCCAGGCCATCAGGATGCTCAATGAACAATGAACACTATGTAACAAACCATCAAATACACTCACAGCACACACATCCACACACACACACACTCACTTTAAACATACAACTCACTGCAGCACCCACTTTACTCACCTTAGACACTTTAACACACCTTATGTTATTGGTGGGAGATTTGAACGTCACCTCATACCTCATTACACCTCACCACCACAAGGTGGCACCACAAGCTAAGCTATTGTAGATCTCATTTATATTGTATATTGTTGTAACTCAGTTTACCTTCTGATTCAGATTCAGATTTATTTATTCACCATATTGTACAGGTACAAATGGAACGTGATTTGACGTTTCAGTGCAGTTCAGATTGATTTTTTCACAAATAGGAACAACATAATAATAATAATGATAAATAAATAAGTGCAAAACAGGACAGCACAGTGAGACAACAATAGACAGTAAAGTAAAATGCAGTGGTAGGGGACATGGATACAGTGCAGCACAGTTCAAGTCCAGAGGTCCAGCCCTAGCAGAGGGGGGGGGGGGGCGGGCAGGGGGACACCTGACTCGTTTACCAGGCGAGCTGCTGAGGGGGAAGAAGCTGAGTCTGTGGCGGGACTTTAGTGTCTTGGGCAGCCGTAGCCGCCTGCCGTGGGGGAGCATGGTGAAGAGGTCGTGACCCGGGTGGGCGGGGTCTGCCATGATCTTCCTCGCCCTCCTCAAGGCCCTGGAGGAGCGTAGGGACTCGAGGGAGGGCAGGGGGCAGCCGATCACCCTCTCTCCGCCGAGCGTACCACCCGCTGCAGCTTGGCCTTGTCCCTGACCGTGGCTGCAGGGAACCAGGGAACCTTCTCTACTGCATTGTATATATATATATATACTGTATATATGTATATTGAACACTTTTGTTTTGTTTACACTTGTTTACGTGCTTGACTTTCTATTTTATACTTATATTATACTTATTTTATACTATCTTTTTATTTTATCTAGCACAGCACACTCTCAGGAGCCAAACAGAAAGAAGCATTTCATATAAAGTATTCTGTATTTCTGTTATGACGACTAAATAAAGAAACTTGAAGCTTGAAGTACAATAGTGCTGTATATATATACCGTATGTACATGCTATCATACAGAGTTATATGGGTAGACTATAGTATAAGGTAGGTAGTTATATAGACTATAGTATAAGGTAGGTAGTTATATAGACTATAGTATAAGGTAGGTAGTTATATAGACTATAGTATAAGGTAGGTAGTTATATAGACTATAGTATGAGGTAGGTAGTTATATAGACTATAGTATGAGGTAGGTAGTTATATAGACTATATACATATATATATATATATATTAGTGCTGTCAGGCGATTAAAAAAATTAATCTAATTAATTACAGGATTTGTAATTAATTAATCTAATTAATCGCATTTTAATCGCATAACCATTTTATGCCTGATATTCTATATTCTATAATCATATTTCAAATTGCATGTGTCCGGATGGCAGAATTCAGTACTGTATCTACAAAACCTTCTGTTTGATCATCTTCCATCTATTAATTTGCTTAGATTTTTCAGGTCTGGTCAATTTGAGCATGGTGTTATTCACAGTCAAAGATAACAAAAAAATATTGATATTCTCATTTGGTTCATTACAATTTACTCAAAATAAAATTTTCATTCAATCAATCACAGCGCAGATTGAGTGATTGAATGAAAATGTTATTAACAGATTGCAGAATGGGTACAATACAGTACGGCTCAATACACACAATTGTTAAGGGGATGCAGATCAGAGAAAGACTTTCGTCTTGTTTACATCAGGGTCCCCCATTTTCAATTCATAATGAATTGTAAGTAAGGGTGCAACTTGCACTGTGCAATTCATTCTTTGTGGATCTAGCCCACAGTATTTCTGACACTGGGAATACATTCCCTGAGATTCATAGATGTCCCTAGAATCAGATACCAAGAACATGCAAATGGACCATATTAAAAAACATCTGTAAATGTGTATTCTACATTCTTATGGAATGAATGAGATACAAAAAAAAAATTATATAAAAAAAAAAAAAAAAAAAAAATTGTAATTAATTTTGAGTTAATTTTCATAACGCGATAATTTGCTGTGTAATTAATTAATCTAATTAACGCGATAAACTGACAGCCCTAATATATATATATTAGAGCTGGGCCGTTAACGTGCTGCGTTAACGCTATACTAGTATCGTGCGATAATATAATTAACGCATTAATCTTTTTTTTTACCTTTATTTACCCAGGGTAGGTTCGCTGAGCACAGATGCTCTTTTTCAGGAACGCCCTGCTTCACATTCACACAGTTCCATTCACACTTGTGAGCTGCCCAGTACAACCACAGTTGACACCATTGGCCACTGAGCAACTCCACTGGAGCAGTTGATTCAAGCCATGTCACATAGTTCAAGTTTGAAATGATTCTTTCTGTTTTGCTCTTGAGAGTGTGCTAGATACTGTACTGTACTGGTAATATTATTTATTTGTTAACTTCTGAATAAAACAACTTATTAAACACAAGTACATCTTATTGAACATTATTTTGATATTTCATTACCAATTATCATAGCAAAACAGCTTTTTCAAACAGTCTGTAATGCATTTTGGAAACGGGAGATGGGCTCATGGTGTAATGGGCCACCTGGCCTGAGAAACATAAGGAGGAAAGAAAAAGTAAGGACTTACTTCTGGTCATTATTTGGGTAGAACACACATATTTTGAATGCCTTCGGCAGGTTTTTTTTTTTTTTTGAGCCATTTTAATCTAGATTAATCTAGATTAAATCCAGGATTGCAGATAGATTAATCTAGATTAAAAAAAATTATCTATGCCCACCTCTAATATATATATATATATATATATATATATATATATATATATATATATATATATATATATATATATATATATATATATATATATATATATATATATATATATATATATATATGCATGCTGCCTCTTCACTGCTAAAAAAGCTAGACAGTGTGTACCATGCTTCTCTCTCTTCATCACTAGTGTGTACCATGCTTCTCTCTCTTCATCACTAGTGCCGAAGGGCTTACTCACCACTGTGTGCTTTATCAAACGGTAGGATGGACCTCTCTGTACGTACGGAGGAAATCCCACATGTATGTTTTATATATAAGGCCGTCCTAGGGAAGCTTCCCCGTTATCTTTCTAGTCTCATTAGCGTTGCCTCTAGCAGCTACCATACCAGGTCCACAAGATGGCTACTTTTAAAAACTCCCAGAATACACACTGAACTAGGAAGGACATCTTGTTCTCGCTTCGCACCTTGGGCATGGAATGGGCTACAGGACCGTATCCACCCGGTCTCGCTCGGCGAATTTAAATCTCTGTTACATAACTTCTTACGAGGAGAATGTCGCTGCTTTCTGTAGTCGGGTCCCCACTGCAAAGTGACTGTATTACCCTGTGTTTTACTGTCATCATACACCTTTACTATCATGTAGAGCAGCGGTTCCCAAACTGTTTTGGCCGTGCACCCCCTGTCACCTCCCGACCTAGCTGACGCACCCCCCCCCCAATGGGTTTCTGTTAGAAAAAATGGTTGCTGGTCTCCGTGCACAGATGAAGCACACCTGTGTCAGACACGCCCGAGACATTATTGTTTATTATTATTATTATTAAAACGTATGTTTTTTATTAAAACGTTTCTTGAATTTCACGATTTACACAGTGAAAATCCCCATTTGAAATAATGTATATTAGTTATATTTATTAGGCATAAAAAAAAATATTGTTTGGTTCCTGTTGGTTGTCAGTTAAGGCCATGGGTAGGTAGGGAATTTATTTTATTTAATGTTTTATTTGATCTCTTCCCACGGCAACTATGGATAGGGAATTTCTTTATTTAATTAAAATGTTCACGACAACATGGATGCATGTACTCTGCCAGCATGTTTAATATCCATAATACTAAAGGTTTGACTAAGATTTTTATGAAATTTTATTGTAAAAAAAAAAGAAAATGTATTTACCACCATTAGCCTGTTCATGTCACGCACCACCTAGAGGGCGCTGGCGCACCACAGTTTGGGAACCACTGATGTAGACTATTCTGCTTTGTGTTTTCTGTTTTCATGTGATGTATTGTATATTGCATACATGCACTTTTATTATGTTCTTGTGTGATGTATCGCACATGTTATTGCTGTTATCTTGGCCAGGTCTCCCTTGCTAAAGAGATCTTGTATCTCAATGGGACTTCCTGGTTAAATAAAGATAAAAAAAAAGAGAATAGACTATAGTACAAGGTAGGTAGTTATATAGACTATAGAATAAGGTAGGTAGTATTTCACTCTTTATGTCAATTCATTTGATTTTGTTTTATCCCTCCACCTTTCATAGTCTCTGAATGCGATGACCTCTCTCCTCACCTCACCTCTCTCCTCTCTTCTCTTCTCTTCTCTTCTCTTCTCCTCTCCTCACCTCTCTCCTCTCCTCCCCTCTCCTCCCCTCTCCTCTTCTCCTCTCCTCTCCTCTCCTCTCCTCTCCTCTCCTCTCCTCTCCTCTCCTCTCCTCTCCTCTCCTCTCCTCTCCTCTCCTCTCCTCTCCCCTCCCCTCCCCTCCCCCCCTCCCCTCCCCTCTCCTCTCCTCTCCTCTCCTCTCCTCTCCTCCCCTGCCCCCTCCTCTCCTCTCCTCTCCTCTCCTCCCCTGCCCCCTCCTCTCCTCTCCTCTCTTCTCCCCTGCCCCCTCCTCTCCTCTCCTGTCCTCTCCTCTCCTCTCCCCTCCCCTCTCCTCTCCTCTCCTCTCCTCTCCTCTC
>NC_140175.1:1128468-1130968 GCF_963971535.1 Notolepis coatsorum | reverse complement strand
AGACACTGGTCTGGTCTTCTCTACAGGTATTACCTACACAGAGAGGACACTGGTCTGGTCTTCTCTACAGGTATTACCTACACAGAGACACTGGTCTGGTCTTCTCTACAGGTATTACCTACACAGAGAGGACACTGGTCTGGTCTTCTCTACAGGTATTACCTACAGAGAGGACACTGGTCTGGTCTTCTCTACAGGTATTACCTACAGAGAGGACACTGGTCTGGTCTTCTCTACAGGTATTACCTACACAGAGAGGACACTGGTCTGGTCTTCTCTACAGGTATTACCTACACAGAGAGGACACTGGTCTGGTCTTCTCTACAGGTATTACCTACACAGAGACACTGGTCTGGTCTTCTCTACAGGTATTACCTACAGAGAGGACACTGGTCTGGTCTTCTCTACAGGTATTACCTACACAGAGACACTGGTCTGGTCTTCTCTACAGGTATTACCTACACAGAGAGGACACTGGTCTGGTCTTCTCTACAGGTATTACCTACAGAGAGGACACTGGTCTGGTCTTCTCTACAGGTATTACCTACACAGTGAGGACACTGGTCTGGTCTTCTCTACAGGTATTACCTACACAGAGACACTGGTCTGGTCTTCCCTACAGGTATTACCTACAGAGACACTGGTCTGGTCTTCTCTACAGGTATTACCTACACAGAGAGGACACTGGTCTGGTCTTCTCTACAGGTATTACCTACACAGAGACACTGGTCTGGTCTTCTCTACAGGTATTACCTACACAGAGACACTGGTCTGGTCTTCTCTACAGGTATTACCTACAGAGAGGACACTGGTCTGGTCTTCTCTACAGGTATTACCTACACAGAGACACTGGTCTGGTCTTCTCTACAGGTATTACCTACACAGAGAGGACACTGGTCTGGTCTTCTCTACAGGTATTACCTACACAGAGAGGACACTGGTCTGGTCTTCTCTACAGGTATTACCTACACAGAGAGGACACTGGTCTGGTCTTCTCTACAGGTATTACCTACACAGAGAGGACACTGGTCTGGTCTTCTCTACAGGTATTACCTACACAGAGAGGACACTGGTCTGGTCTTCTCTACAGGTATTACCTACACAGAGACACTGGTCTGGTCTTCTCTACAGGTATTACCTACAGAGAGGACACTGGTCTGGTCTTCTCTACAGGTATTACCTACAGAGAGGACACTGGTCTGGTCTTCTCTACAGGTATTACCTACACAGAGACACTGGTCTGGTCTTCTCTACAGGTATTACCTACACAGAGAGGACACTGGTCTGGTCTTCTCTACAGGTATTACCTACAGAGAGGACACTGGTCTGGTCTCCTCTACAGGTATTACCTACACAGAGAGGACACTGGTCTGGTCTCCTCTACAGGTATTACCTACAGAGAGGACACTGGTCTGGTCTTCTCTACAGGTATTACCTACAGAGAGGACACTGTGCTGGTCTTCTCTACAGGTATTACCTACAGAGAGGACACTGGTCTGGTCTTCTCTACAGGTATTACCTACACAGAGAGGACACTGGTCTGGTCTTCTCTACAGGTATTACCTACAGAGAGGACACTGGTCTGGTCTCCTCTACAGGTATTACCTACACAGAGAGGACACTGGTCTGGTCTTCTCTACAGGTATTACCTACACAGAGAGGACACTGGTCTGGTCTTCCCTACAGGTATTACCTACACAGAGAGGACACTGGTCTGGTCTTCTCTACAGGTATTACCTACACAGAGAGGACACTGGTCTGGTCTTCTCTACAGGTATTACCTACAGAGAGAGGACACTGGTCTGGTCTTCTCTACAGGTATTACCTACACAGAGACACTGGTCTGGTCTTCTCTACAGGTATTACCTACACAGAGACACTGGTCTGGTCTTCTCTACAGGTATTACCTACAGAGAGGACACTGTGCTGGTCTTCTCTACAGGTATTACCTACAGAGAGGACACTGGTCTGGTCTTCTCTACAGGTATTACCTACACAGAGAGGACACTGGTCTGGTCTTCTCTACAGGTATTACCTACAGAGAGGACACTGGTCTGGTCTCCTCTACAGGTATTACCTACACAGAGAGGACACTGGTCTGGTCTCCTCTACAGGTATTACCTACAGAGAGGACACTGGTCTGGTCTTCTCTACAGGTATTACCTACACAGAGAGGACACTGGTCTGGTCTTCTCTACAGGTATTACCTACACAGAGACACTCGTTAAATGATATAAAATCGAATAGTTTCTGCGAATATAGTTTCGTAAATATTAGTATTCGATTAGATTAGTATTCGAATAAGTTCCCAGTGACTATCGAATAGCAATTTAGTGGGTTTTGCATCCCTAGTGGGAACAAATGGGATTCAAACTAGCATCCCTTGCAAACAACGACCTGTTTTCCCAAGGTGGACCCCCCCCCCCAAGGTGGACCCCCCCCCCCCCAAGGTGGACCCCCCCCCCCCCCAAGGTGGACCCCCCCCTGGCGCCTAGAGGGG
>NC_140175.1:1111609-1124109 GCF_963971535.1 Notolepis coatsorum | reverse complement strand
TTTTTTATAAATGTTTTTATTTTATTTTATTTTCATACATAAAACAGAACATAACAGTACAATAATAATAATAATAATAATAATAATAATAATAATAATAATAATAATAATACTAATAATAATAATAATAATAACAGCGACGACAACAATAATAACAGTAACATGAATCATAATGACCTTGACAAGAGACAGACAAACAAGAAAAAGTTAAATAATAAAAAAAAAAAAAAAATATGTGGCTCAGGCAACCATGTTTGTGTATCCGTAATACAATTAGTTACCTTGGGCAGCAGCAAAGGGATGTGTGTTTTACGCTCCTCACGGGAGTGGTCGATCCAACGGAGGATGGCCTCGAACACCGTCTCCTCGCTCTTCACGTTCAGATCATCCCTCTCAATGATGTCCACCAGTTGCTGCGGGGACAGCTCCACAAACTCCTGTGAGACGTGCAACATCTCCCCAAAGTGGCACACAATGAAGAGATGGGCCTTGCACCTCAGGTCAGGGCAGCAGTAGATGTCCGTGAACCTCCAGATGCCGACACAGTTTTCCAGAGACAGCTGGCCCTCTAGGAAGTCAGAGCACGCTCCTACTATGCCAGTGACGCGAAGCTGGTCTGCAGCCACCAGAAGCTCTTTCACGTTTTTTGCTGTCACCAGCACAAAGCGTGTGTAGGAGTACTCTATGATGAGCTGCATCATACCCGGGGACACCCCAGGGATAGTGTGGACTGCTTTCTCTGAGTCGCTCCAGCGAGTGAAGAGGGCTCTGTGGGTATAGAGATATCTGATGAGTAAACAGTAAGCAACATTCTGTCCTGTGTAGTAATTAAGGCTGATCCCTATTAGTCGAATAGTCGACTAATCGGTCTAAAGGAGCCGTAGTCGACTGCCAACCTCTTAGAAGCGTGGCTAACGCTAATGGCACGCATACTAGAGGCCAACTGCCTAAGAAAACAGGCACAGAGGCACTGAAACAGGATTTCACCCATCTAATGAACACACTAGACTAGACAAATATCAAGATGTATCCATCAGTGGACATATTGCATGCTTTTGCAGAGGACAACAAGCCTTCAGTCGACTCCTTCAGACATTAACACTTTAACTGCCGGAAACGCCTTAGGACGTCTTTCCTAGCCATGCTCAAGTTGCAGAGGACGCCGTAACTCGTCTTTGATATCAATATTTCAAAAGTCTGTGATCGAAATCATATTTCCGTTCCGCAGCCTTGACACACAGTGCTGATCTCCTCTCAACCCTCTAGCGGTTCAAGAGTGCCATCTGGTGGCCAATCGGCAGATCGAAACCGGATATCAACCTTTAACCCGGCAGGACTCACTCCATATGGGGTCCGGGCACTCGCTAATGTTAGAGAGACTCCGTCTTCACACAGTGAACATCGATCGGTGGAAATAACTCGAAAAAACAACATGATTTGGACGTATATACTATTATACAACCTGGAAATAGATCGGGCATTTCAACATCCCATAATCGAAAACTGTCTACTCCACGCTGATCGCCCAACGGCCCGAGGAGACTGGGGTGAGTTTTAGCGTGTAGTATTACCGTGTTCGATATAAACTGATATGATGAACATATGACCCACATTAGATGAATGGTATAACGTTGCCCACGGAATTATAAGCAGCTGGAACAGGCTGTTATTGGGTGGTGAGGGTCTTTCATTATCCTGCAGGCTCTGGATTTGCACCTCTTGTTGTATAGAACCTGCAGGGGAGGTAGTGCAATACCCGTGGTACGCTCGGCTGAGCGCACCACTCTCTGTAGGGCCTTCTTGTCTTGTGCCGTGCTGTTTCCATACCAGGCAGTGATGTTTCCAGTCAAGATGCTCTCTACAGCTCCTGAGTAGAAGGACTGGAGTATCTTCCCCGATACTCTGAACTTCCTTAACTGTCTCAGGTGGTAGAGGCGCTGTTTCGCCTTCTTTACTACTGTGTCTATGTGTGTTGACCATGTCAGATCCTCTGAGATGTGGACCCCCAGGTACTTAAAGCTGCTCACCCTGTCCACGGTAGCCCCGTTAATCATCAGTGGTGTGTGTGTCTCCTGCTGTCCTCTCCTATAATCCACGATCAGCTCCTTGGTTTTACCAATGTTCAGGAGCAGGCTGTTGTCCTGGCACCAGCATTCCAGTACCTCAACCTCCTCCCGGTAGGCCTTCTCGTCGTTGTCCGAGATCAGCCCCACCACCACCGTGTCTTCTGCGAACTTCACTATGGAGTTGGAGCTGAACTTGGCCACACAGTCGTGTGTGTAGAGTGAGTACAGCAGGGGGCTTAGAACACAGCCCTGGGGGGACCCGATGCTCAGGGTGATGGTGTTGGAGGTCTGACCCCCCACCCTGACCGCCTGGGGTCTTTCACTCAGAAAGTCCAGTACCCAGGCGCTCAGGGCGGAGCTCAGACCCAGCTCGATCAGCTTGTCCACCAGTCTGGTGGGGACTATGGTGTTGAACGCTGAGCTGTAGTCAATGAACAATAGTCTCACATAGCCCCCCTTCTGACGGTCAAGGTGGGAGAGGGTGCTGTGCAGTACCTGGGAGACTGCGTCGTCAGTGGACCTGTTTGTCCTGTATGCAAATTGCATAGGGTCCATATCACTGGGGAGGGAGGCACAAATGTGGTCCTTGACCAGCCTCTCAAAACATTTCATGACCACAGAGGTGAGTGCCACCGGCCTGTAGTCATTTGGACATGTTGGGGAGGGTTTCTTCGGTACAGGGATGATGGTAGACATCTTGAAGCAGGCAGGGACCACCGACTCCGCCAGGGATTGATTAAATATGGCGGTGAACACCGGGGCAAGCTGGTTGGCACAGGACTTAAGTACGCGTCCTGTTATACCATCTGGGCCAGCAGCCTTCCTGGTGTTCACCTGCATAAATGCTCTTCTCACACTGTACCGTCAATGAGAGAGCGTCCCCCCCCCCCCCCCCGCGGATGCCCCCCCCCCCCTCCACAACAGCCGGCGCACCAGTGACGTCACTAGCCGTTGGGCTAGCAGTGCCACTGTTTGCACCAAACCGCGCATAGAAGGTGTTGAGCTGGTCCGCAAGGGAGGCGTCGTCGCTCCCCATTGAGGGGGCGCTGACTTTGTAGTCAGTTATAGCCCTCAGTCCCTGCCATAAGCCTCTTGTGTCATTCTGTGCCATTTGTGCCTCCATCTTGTCGGCATACGTCCTCTTAGCAAGTTTGACAGCCTTGCGCAGAGTGTAGACTGTTGTCTTGTACTCTTCCATGTTTCCTGACTCTCTGCCCCGGTTATAAGCAGTGGTGCGAGAGTTCAGGGCTGCTCTGATGGTACTGTCCACCCATGGTTTCTGGTTTGGGAACACCCTCGCCTTCTTTGTGGGGACGATACTATCAGCCAGTGTTGTTATGAATGACACTACAGCGTCTGTGAAATCGCTGACGTCACTGTTACTCCTCCTGAACATTCCCCAGTCGGCGTCATCTAGTGCGTCCTGAAACGTGGCCTCTGATTGGTCGTCCAATTTTTTTACCTCACGTGACATGACGGCGTCACAGTACATTATCTGTTTACAGTATAAGTACAGTATAGTATCTGTTTACAGTAGAAGTACATTATAATATCTGTTTACAGTAGAAGTACAGTATAGTATATTTTTACAGTAGAAGTACAGTATAATATCGTTTTACAGTATACATACAGTAAAGTATCTTTTTTACATTAGAAGTACAGTATAATATATGTTTACAGTATAAGTACAGTATATTATCTGTTTACAGTAGAAGTACAGTATATTATCTGTTTACAGTATAAGTACAGTATAATATATTTTTACAGTAGAAGTACAGTATAGTATATTTTTACAGTAGACATAGAGTATAGTATCTGTTTACAGTATAAGTACAGTATCTGTGTACAGTAAAAGTACAGTATGGTATACGTTTACTAACCAAGCTAACCTGAACCAAGCTAAACTTACCTGAAATAGTCACTGCAGTCACACAGGAGGGCCTTGTGGGCATTCAACTCAGTGCTGTTGACTTTAATAACCACATCACAGAACCTTTCCTCCAGACGCAGCTCATTAAGGATTGTACAGGACATTGGTTCCTTTTCCATGTGGGGATTTTAAATTGTATCTACAGAATATATTCAAGCTTACAGACAAGTAGACGGAAACAACAAGTGATATCTTCACTTGTCTTCTGAGATCTGAGAACTTCTGAGAGAATTACTGTACACAAATGTTCTAGAATGTTCTATTATGACATCATACTGTGACATCACAAATGTTCTAGAATGTTATATTATGAAATCATACGGTGCCATCACGAATGTTCTAGAATGTTTCATTATGACATCATACTGTGACATCACAAATGTTCTAGTGTTTGGTTATGACATCATACTGTGACATCACAAATGTTCTAGAATGTTTGATTATGACATCATACTGTGATATCACAAATGTTCTAGAATGTTTGATTATGACATCATACTGTGACATCACAAATGTTCTAGAATGTTCTATTATGACATCATACTGTGACATCACAAATGTTCTAGAATGTTCTATTATGACATCATACTGTGACATCACAAATGTTCTAGAATGGTCTATTATGACATCATACTGTGACATCACAAATGTTCTAGAATGTTTGATTATGACATCATACTGTGACATCCAGTTATTATTAACAGCGTTAGTTTTTTCAGTAACGAGTAATCTCGTATTTAATGTTGCCCAGTTGTGGCCTCTTGAGGGGCAATACATATCAAAAGTTCCAAAACATCTATTGTGTTTGTATTTGTATGATCCACTATATAAACATAGTAATTATAATATCTACATACATGGCATTTGATTGGAGGCTAGTCTCACTTTGTCCCACAGCAACATTAAAATAGTTTAGATTTGTGTATGTTGTTTATGTAAAACATTTACTTGAAAGTAATGCAATAGTACAGTATAGTATCTTTTTACAGTAGACATACAGTATAGTATCTGTTTGCAGTAGAAGTACAATATAGTATCTGTTTACAGTAAAAGTACAGTATGGTATCTGTTTACTAACCAAGCTAACCTGAACCAAGCTAACCTGAACCAAGTTAAACTTACCTGAAGTAGTCACTGCAGTCACACAGGAGGGCCTTGTGGGCATTCAACTCAGTGCTGTTGACTTTAATAACCACATCACAGAGCCTTCCCTCCAGACGCAGCTCATTAAGGATTGTACAGGACATTGTTTCCTTTACCATGTGGGGATTTTAAATTGTATCTACAGAATATATTCAAGCTTACAGACAAGTAGCCGGAAACAACAAGTGAGATCTTCACTTGTCTTGTGAGATCTGATATCTTCTGAGAGAATTGTTGAATATATACTGTACACAAATGTTCTAGAATGTTCTATTATGACATCATACTGTGACATCACAAATGTTCTAGAATGTTCTATCATACTGTGACATCACAAATTTTCTAGAATGTTTGATTATGACATCATACTGTGACATCACAAATGTTCTAGAGTGTTTGGTTATGACACCATACTGTGAAATCACAAATGTTCTAGAATGTTTGATTATGACATCATACTGTGATATCACAAATGTTCTAGAATGTTTGATTATGACATCATACTGTGACATCACAAATGTTCTAGATTGGTCTATTATGACATCATACTGTGATATCACAAATGTTCTATAATGTTTGATTATGACATCATACTGTGACATCCAGTTATTATTAACACTTTCAGTGCCGCGCCGGGTTTTCCTTTTTTACCTCCTTGATGCCACGGTCCACGGCCCATGTTAACGTTCATATCACCTAATCTATGTTTTAAATTATGCTATGTGTCTAATCTGCCCATCGCTTATCAAAGAATCCTTTTCCAGTCAGCATTGGCAAAGCAGATTGTGTTTTTATCGCTTAATTTCCTTTTTATAGCATTTTGAAAACCACTCGGTTTCGAAGAAAAAACAACACATTCTTTGATAATCGCCTTTTACTGGAACATTCCAGAACGTTATCATTTGTCGGTCTATTAATGAATCGTTTTCAAATAAACGCTAGATGGTCGATAGTATATGTGTGCGCACGCACGCTCGTGCAGTGCGCTGATAATAGCTGCTATTATTTCCTCATGGCTTTTACAGTGAAACAGCCATAGCACATATAGTGGAAACGCGTATATCTTCATGAAAACGAGTCTGATTATCCTAACACTGATAACATAGATTCCTTACCTGACATCAGATGGTATCCAACTGGTATATTCCAATTCCTGATCATCATTCGAAAAAATCGTTAAGTATATGGATCCAACGTGTGTACAGTATAACCCATGATCGCCGCGGCTCAGATGCTCCAGAATGAACTCTGGTACTCCGGCTGCATGGGTGAGAGTAAAATGTGGACTGGAATGTTTTTTTTCCCCCATCCATTTTCATTGAGTCCATTCCAAAAGGTTGATTTACCATCTGGGAGACGATAGGGGGCGCTTTTTTCACATCTGATCGCCGGCGGCCCCTGGGTAGGCTAGGGTAGGCTCGCGTGATGCAATATGATTTCAGATCGCTAAAAAAAAATGTATTAAAAAATTCAGAGAAAAGCCGTGACGTGGCTTTCAACGTCACAATCGTAAACCCGAGATTAGCCGTGAGTGGCAGTCAAAGTGTTAACGGCGTTACTAACGGCGTTAGTTTTTTCAGTAACGAGTAATCTCGTATTTAATGTTGCCCAGTTGTGGCCTCTTGAGGGGCAATACATATCAAAAGTTCCAAAACATCTATTGTGTTTGTATTTGTATGATCCACTATAATAGAAAGAAAGCAATACGCTTGGACCAGCACTCTCAGATTTTGGTAGATTTAATCGCAGCCTGAAACAAACATGTTTCGGAACTGTAATGTTCCTTCTTCAGTGTTGATGTCTAGCAAATGTTCTCACCGACAACATTGTTTTTATACCAAGAACAGCAGGAAGTGACATCATCCACAGGTGTGCTGAATTACTATAAGGTCCAGTTTGACCCAGGAAGTACTTTGAAGTCGAGAGTCCATTCTTAAGTCAAAATTACCCAAATATACAAATACAAAATATAGATAATAGATACAAAAACACAAAACTGTTATACTAGAAACAAAACCAAAATTGACAAAAATTGACATCTAATATGTATGGCTAGATAGGTACATTCCAATGCCTTATTCATTTTCAATATAAACCATAAACAAGAACCCTAGGGTAAATAAGTCCGCCCTTTGGCTTACAGTCAAACTCTTTCTTTGAGCCTCGTAACAAAGAGGAAACCCGATGAAAAAAACTAAAGTCAAAATTACCACAATATACAGATGGTAAATGTAGGTATAAGATCAAAATTATTGTGCAGGAAACAAAAAACATAAATCTAAATAGCAAAAATATCTAGTATGTCTGGCTAGATAGATACACTACAATGCCTCATTCATTTTATATAAGCCATAAAAAACAAAAACTAAACAGGAAACCCATTGGGTAAATAAGTCTGCATTTATATATGGCTAGATAGATACACTCTAATGCCTTATTCATTTATAAATAAACAATAAACAATAAAAAGTAAACCAGAGACCCTTGGGTAAATAAGTCCGCCATTATGTATGGCTAGATACACTCTAATGGCTAATTCATTTTATATAAATAAACAATAAACCATAAAAACCCTTGGGTAAATAAGTCCGCCAATATGTATGGCTAGCTAGATACACTCTAATACCTTATTCATTTTATATAAATAAACCATAAACAATCAAAAGTAAACCAGAAACCCTTGGGTAAATAAGTCTGCCATTAGGCGTAACTTCAAACTCTTTTTTTGAGCCTCGTAATCAAGCGGAAAAAAAAGGAAAATAAGGAAAAAAACTCCACCTGTTCGGTGTGTCTGAAGGTTGTTAGACTTACTAATGGCTCTTCAAAATAGATCTATAGTCTAATCATTAATACTCCCTTGTGTTACGTATATACCTATTGCTTAAAATAAATCTTACTCGTATTTACTGAACCCGGCATACTTCTTTCTAAGGATACTATAAAACTAATAATCGGCCCTAATGGGAAAAGTATTTAAAGGAAGCAGGTCAACAAGTTCTCTTCATTCATACCTCTTGGTTCTATACAATTAAAGAGGTGAATAAAATAACATTCCCTTTGCAAAAGTAGCTTATGCCTGTCACCTCCCCTGGCGGGCCTATGTACCAACTCTAGACCCATGTAACGGAGATCTTTGACAGCATGCTTGCAAGAATTGAAGTGTCTAGCTACCGCCGATTTGACGTCTGCATTTCTGATTGAACACTTATGTTCACTGATTCTTAATTTGAATGGTCTCGTTGTTTTGCCTACATATGAAAAATCACAAGGGCATTTCAGCAGGTACACTATGTTGGAGGAATTGCAGGTAATACGCCCTTTGACCGATAACCGTTTGCCCGTTTTTGGGTGTGTATAACTTTTGTCTTTGATCATCCCTTGGCAATGTACACAAGATTGACAGGGAAAGTTCCCATCTGGGATGTTAGACATAAAGTGAGTTGATTTTACCTTGGGAAAATCCGTTTTCACCAGCAGATTTGAGAGATTCGCTTGTCTTTTGTAATAGTAATTGGGCGAATGCTGAAACGCCGCTCCAACTATAGGATCTGACTGTAAAATATGCCAGTATTTATTGACAATGGTACGTATGTCTCTAGTAATCGGGCTGTAAGTAGACACAAAGGCCACTTTGTCAGAGTGTACCTTTTTCTTCTTAGGGGCCAGTAACAAGGATCTGTCAATCTGTGTGAGAGGAGGTCAAGGTGGTGGCACAGTGTGTGAGAGGAGGTCAAGGTGGTGGCACAGTGTGTGAGAGGAGGTCAAGGTGGTGGCACAGTGTGTGAGAGGAGGTCAAGGTGGTGGCACAGTGTGTGAGAGGAGGTCAAGGTGGTGGCACAGTGTGTGAGAGGAGGTCAAGGTACGTGGCACAGTGTGTGAGAGGAGGTCAAGGTGGTGGCACAGTGTGTGAGAGGAGGTCAAGGTGGTGGCACAGTGTGTGAGAGGAGGTCAAGGTGGTGGGCACAGTGTGTGAGAGGAGGTCAAGGTGGTGGCACAGTGTGTGAGAGGAGGTGAAGGTGGTGGCACAGTGTGTGAGAGGAGGTCAAGGTGGTGGCACAGTGTGTGAGAGGAGGTCAAGGTGGTGGCACAGTGTGTGAGAGGAGGTCAAGGTGGTGGGCACAGTGTGTGAGAGGAGGTCAAGGTGGTGGCACAGTGTGTGAGAGGAGGTCAAGGTGGTGGGCACAGTGTGTGAGAGGAGGTCAAGGTGGTGGGCACAGTGTGTGAGAGGAGGTCAAGGTACGTGGCACAGTGTGTGAGAGGAGGTCAAGGTGGTGGCACAGTGTGTGAGAGGAGGTCAAGGTGGTGGCACAGTGTGTGAGAGGAGGTCAAGGTGGTGGGCACAGTGTGTGAGAGGAGGTCAAGGTGGTGGCACAGTGTGTGAGAGGAGGTCAAGGTACGTGGCACAGTGTGTGAGAGGAGGTCAAGGTGGTGGGCACAGTGTGTGAGAGGAGGTCAAGGTGGTGGCACAGTGTGTGAGAGGAGGTCAAGGTACATGGCACAGTGTGTGAGAGGAGGTCAAGGTGGTGGCACAGTGTGTGAGAGGAGGTCAAGGTGGTGGCACAGTGTGTGAGAGGAGGTCAAGGTGGTGGGCACAGTGTGTGAGAGGAGGTGAAGGTGGTGGCACAGTGTGTGAGAGGAGGTCAAGGTGGTGGGCACAGTGTGTGAGAGGAGGTCAAGGTACGTGGCACAGTGTGTGAGAGGAGGTCAAGGTGGTGGCACAGGGTGTGAGAGGAGGTCAAGGTGGTGGCACAGTGTGTGAGAGGAGGTCAAGGTGGTGGCACAGTGTGTGAGAGGAGGTGAAGGTGGTGGCACAGTGTGTGAGAGGAGGTCAAGGTGGTGGGCACAGGGTGTGAGAGGAGGTCAAGGTGGTGGCACAGTGTGTGAGAGGAGGTCAAGGTGGTGGCACAGGGTGTGAGAGGAGGTCAAGGTGGTGGCACAGTGTGTGAGAGGAGGTCAAGGTGGTGGCACAGTGTGTGAGAGGAGGTCAAGGTGGTGGCACAGTGTGTGAGAGGAGGTCAAGGTGGTGGCACAGGGTGTGAGAGGAGGTCAAGGTGGTGGCACAGTGTGTGAGAGGAGGTCAAGGTGGTGGCACAGTGTGTGAGAGGAGGTCAAGGTGGTGGCACAGTGTGTGAGAGGAGGTCAAGGTGGTGGGCACAGTGTGTGAGAGGAGGTCAAGGTACGTGGCACAGTGTGTGAGAGGAGGTCAAGGTGGTGGCACAGTGTGTGAGAGGAGGTCAAGGTGGTGGCACAGGGTGTGAGAGGAGGTCAAGGTACGTGGCACAGGGTGTGAGAGGAGGTCAAGGTGGTGGGCACAGTGTGTGAGAGGAGGTCAAGGTGGTGGCACAGTGTGTGAGAGGAGGTCAAGGTGGTGGCACAGTGTGTGAGAGGAGGTCAAGGTACGTGGCACAGTGTGTGAGAGGAGGTCAAGGTGGTGGCACAGTGTGTGAGAGGAGGTCAAGGTACGTGGCACAGTGTGTGAGAGGAGGTCAAGGTGGTGGCACAGTGTGTGAGAGGAGGTCAAGGTGGTGGCACAGTGTGTGAGAGGAGGTCAAGGTGGTGGCACAGTGTGTGAGAGGAGGTCAAGGTACGTGGCACAGTGTGTGAGAGGAGGTCAAGGTACGTGGGCACAGTGTGTGAGAGGAGGTCAAGGTGGTGGCACAGTGTGTGAGAGGAGGTCAAGGTGGTGGCACAGTGTGTGAGAGGAGGTCAAGGTGGTGGCACAGTGTGTGAGAGGAGGTCAAGGTGGTGGCACAGTGTGTGAGAGGAGGTCAAGGTGGTGGCACAGTGTGTGAGAGGAGGTCAAGGTACGTGGCACAGGGTGTGAGAGGAGGTCAAGGTGGTGGCACAGTGTGTGAGAGGAGGTCAAGGTGGTGGGCACAGTGTGTGAGAGGAGGTCAAGGTACGTGGCACAGTGTGTGAGAGGAGGTCAAGGTGGTGGGCACAGTGTGTGAGAGGAGGTCAAGGTGGTGGCACAGTGTGTGAGAGGAGGTCAAGGTGGTGGGCACAGTGTGTGAGAGGAGGTCAAGGTGGTGGCACAGTGTGTGAGAGGAGGTCAAGGTGGTGGCACAGTGTGTGAGAGGAGGTCAAGGTGGTGGGCACAGTGTGTGAGAGGAGGTCAAGGTGGTGGCACAGTGTGTGAGAGGAGGTCAAGGTACGTGGCACAGTGTGTGAGAGGAGGTCAAGGTACGTGGCACAGTGTGTGAGAGGAGGTCAAGGTGGTGGCACAGTGTGTGAGAGGAGGTCAAGGTGGTGGCACAGTGTGTGAGAGGAGGTCAAGGTGGTGGCACAGTGTGTGAGAGGAGGTCAAGGTGGTGGGCACAGTGTGTGAGAGGAGGTCAAGGTGGTGGGCACAGTGTGTGAGAGGAGGTCAAGGTGGTGGCACAGTGTGTGAGAGGAGGTCAAGGTGGTGGCACAGTGTGTGAGAGGAGGTCAAGGTACGTGGCACAGTGTGTGAGAGGAGGTCAAGGTGGTGGCACAGTGTGTGAGAGGAGGTCAAGGTACGTGGCACAGGGTGTGAGAGGAGGTCAAGGTGGTGGCACAGTGTGTGAGAGGAGGTCAAGGTGGTGGCACAGTGTGTGAGAGGAGGTCAAGGTGGTGGCACAGTGTGTGAGAGGAGGTCAAGGTGGTGGCACAGTGTGCGAGAGGAGGTCAAGGTGGTGGCACAGTGTGTGAGAGGAGGTCAAGGTGGTGGGCACAGTGTGTGAGAGGAGGTCAAGGTGGTGGCACAGTGTGTGAGAGGAGGTCAAGGTGGTGGCACAGTGTGTGAGAGGAGGTCAAGGTGGTGGCACAGTGTGTGAGAGGAGGTCAAGGTACGTGGCACAGGGTGTGAGAGGAGGTCAAGGTGGTGGCACAGTGTGTGAGAGGAGGTCAAGGTGGTGGGCACAGTGTGTGAGAGGAGGTCAAGGTGGTGGCACAGTGTGTGAGAGGAGGTCAAGGTGGTGGGCACAATGTGTGAGAGGAGGTCAAGGTGGTGGCACAGTGTGTGAGAGGAGGTCAAGGTGGTGGGCACAGTGTGTGAGAGGAGGTCAAGGTGGTGGCACAGTGTGTGAGAGGAGGTCAAGGTGGTGGGCACAGTGTGTGAGAGGAGGTCAAGGTGGTGGCACAGTGTGTGAGAGGAGGTCAAGGTGGTGGGCACAGTGTGTGAGAGGAGGTCAAGGTGGTGGCACAGTGTGTGAGAGGAGGTCAAGGTGGTGGGCACAGTGTGTGAGAGGAGGTCAAGGTGGTGGGCACAGGGTGTGAGAGGAGGTCAAGGTGGTGGCACAGTGTGTGAGAGGAGGTCAAGGTGGTGGCACAGTGTGTGAGAGGAGGTCAAGGTGGTGGGCACAGTGTGTGAGAGGAGGTCAAGGTGGTGGCACAGTGTG
>NC_140175.1:1094109-1106609 GCF_963971535.1 Notolepis coatsorum | reverse complement strand
TCTGTACCGGCCATGAGACTCCGGTAGCGCTTGCCTGGGGACAGAAGCTCCTTCTGAGTCTCTCTGTACCAGCCATGAGACTCCGGTAGCGCTTGCCTGGGGATAGAAGCTCCTTCTGAGTCTCTCCGGTAGCGCTTGCCTGACCGCAGCAGTTCAGAGAGGCAGTTGTTTGGGTGTCTTGTAGGTCTTGTATTTATTTCAATTTAATTTATTTAACAGGGCAGGTCAATTAAAGAACAGATTATCTAGGAGTAACAGGGTTGAACTTGTCATCCTGATGGGAGATCCCCCTTTGAACAACGGCCCATCTGAGGGTTCTCTCCTCCACTTCGCCTGTGGTGCTTTTTTTCCCCTATTGCTGGGTTTTAGTGAGTCGTTCCTCATCGCCATGGGGACGGTCTGGGGGTTAGGGTTAGGGTTAGTCTGGGGGTGTAACTTGCATTATGTGCATCTTATGGTGTTTTTTGTTCTGGATCTATTGTGATGTTTTCTTCTTGACCTGTAAAGCTCATGGGGGCAAATTCACTGTGATTTCGGGCTCTAAAAATACATTTGATTTGATTTTGAATTGAACTTGAGTGCTACAGTCTTGAGTGCATATAGTAGTAGAGACATCGTTAAGTAGGTAGTAATATAGGCAAAGTAGATTCCTTAGTAGCAGAGTGCATGATAGTAAAAGACAAGTACAAAGCCAGGTTAGTATTTTTCTTTCATTTCAGATATTTAACTGAAGAAGTGTGTTTTTAGTTGACGACGGAAAATTGGGTGTAAAGTTGTTGTTCGCCGAACAGTATCGGAGTGCAACCCTCGTGTGTCAGGCGGCAAAACACTGGACTCCCTAATAAATATAGTACCTGGTATCGTCCGGTCAGCAGCTGGTCAGTACCTGGTATCGTCCGGTCAGCAGCTGGTGGTCAGTACCTGGTATCGCCCGGTCAGCAGCTGGTGGTCAGTACCTGGTATCGCCCGGTCAGCAGCTGGTCAGTACCTGGTATCGCCCGGTCAGCAGCTGGTGGTCAGTACCTGGAGGGTCAGTACCTGGTATCGTCCGGTCAGCAGCTGGTGGTCAGTACCTGGTATCGCCCGGTCAGCAGCTGGCTCCTGGAGGGTCAGTACCTGGAGGGTCAGTACCTGGTATCGTCCGGTCAGCAGCTGGTTCCTGGAGGGTCAGTACCTGGTGGTCAGTACCTGGTATCGCCCGGTCAGCAGCTGGCTCCTGGAGGGTCAGTACCTGGTATCGTCCGGTCAGCAGCTGGTTCCTGGAGGGTCAGTACCTGGAGGGTCAGTACCTGGTATCGTCCAGTCAGCAGCTGGTTCCTGGAGGGTCAGTACCTGGAGGGTCAGTACCTGGAGGGTCAGTACCTGGTATCGTCCGGTCAGCAGCTGGCTCCTGGAGGGTCAGTACCTGGAGGGTCAGTACCTGGTATCGTCCAGTCAGCAGCTGGTTCCTGGAGGGTCAGTACCTGGAGGGTCAGTACCTGGAGGGTCAGTACCTGGTATCGTCCGGTCAGCAGCTGGTTCCTGGAGGGTCAGTACCTGGAGGGTCAGTACCTGGTATCGTCCAGTCAGCAGCTGGTTCCTGGAGGGTCAGTACCTGGTGGTCAGTACCTGGTGGTCAGTACCTGGTATCGTCCGGTCAGCAGCTGGTCAGTACCTGGTATCGTCCGGTCAGCAGCTGGTCAGTACCTGGTATCGTCCGGTCAGCAGCTGGTTCCTGGAGGGTCAGTACCGGGAGGTCAGTACCTGGTGGTCAGTACCTGGTATCGTCCGGTCAGCAGCTGGTTCCTGGACGGCGTGCACAGCGGCTGCACGTAGTAGTTCTGCAGACGCACTCCGCTGGCCGACAGCTTGTCCAGGTTCGGGGTCCTGATCTCAGAGCCGTGGAACCCGACATCGTTCCAGCCGAGGTCGTCTGCCAGGATGAACACGATGTGAGGAGGAGGAGGCGGGGGGGCCGCGGACAGCAGGGGGGGGGCACTGAGGTAGATGATCATAACTATTCTGATGATGAACATAATAAACACACACGGAGCAAACATCATCTCCGTCTTAACTCTCTGAACCCAGAGAGAGATGCTGTTACTTCCCGTTATTAACAAACAAGGAAGTCCGTTAGAAGCCGCAGAGCAGAAGCCCGGACGTGGTCAGGTTACTGTAACTCATGATAATAATAATAACAACCGTTATTTTATTATACTCAAAGACACTCTGACGTCACGAGGCCACCGCCATCTTGGTATTGGGGGGAAACAAGCGGATTTCTACGGATGAATGAATGAATGAAAACTTTATTTAACAGATTGCAGACTGGGTACAATACAGTAGGGCTCAATACATACAATTGTTAAGGGGATGCAGACCAGAGAAAGACTTTCGTCTTGTTTACATCAGGGTCCCCCATTTTCAATTCATATAGGATCAAATGTCTGCGTTGAGCTCCGTTTTTATTACATATTTTATCACATTCTTGTTCATTTCATAACCTTTTCATGTCATTTGTTTTGAAAATATTGAGGCCAACAACGTGGCATTTCACTATTTCGAAAGCCTTTCTGGTGATTCTAAAGTGCGTGTTTACTTTATCCCCCGAGCCGTAGACTACATGCACGACAGAAAGTTAAACAGACAGGAAGTTGACTTCGAGAATACTTAGCTAATTCGATCAGGAGATATGAGTGACGGGAGGATGAGATATGAGTGACGGGAGGATGAGATATGAGTGACGGGAGGATGTCTTCAGCGTTTCTGTCTGAACTCTGAACCTAGAGACAGATGTTGTTGTTCTTCTTCTTCTTGTTGTGAATTTCCGGCAACAGATGTTGTTACTTCCCTGTTAGTGACCAATCACAGCGGACCCACGTGACCTCTCTCGTCACGTGAATTTAACGGAGCCGTAGCGTCTGCTACCGGCCGCCAGAGGGCGGTGTTTTTAGATTAAAATGTTTTGTGTCGTCATACAGCAGCACAGTGAAAAGGAAGTTTGGCAGATCTCTCGATCCAACCACCAGTGACAATGTAACAGTAAAGTGCAATAGTAATATACAATGTACAGGTGATTAAACTGGGTATATAAAGTACAGACAGATGTAGATATATATAATAGTATGTGCCTCACTGCATCACTGAGCACAGAGTGACAGTTACCATCTTCCTGGACTTTGAAACAGCACTGTGCAATATTACACCTACTGTAGACCTCAGTATATTTTTACTGTATTTATTTACTGTATATTTTATTCCATTTTTATTCTATTTTATTCTACTCTTATCTCAGGCAATTTGATTTGTTTGTTATTCTTATTATTCGTGACCTGTTCTGTCTAAATGTTTAATGTTGAGCGTTTTGCAGTGTCAAATTTCTCTCTGGATAATAAAAGTATTTCTATTCTATTCTATTCTATATATATACGGCATATACAGCACTATTGTACATGCTATCATACAAAGTTAAATGGGTTATATGCAGGTGTATAAGTAGGTATATAGAAGGATTATATGCAGGTATATTCAGACAGATATATATATATATATATATATATATATATATATATATATATATATATATATATATATATATATATATGGTAATAATAAATACATATATATATATTTATTGATTGAATTTATTTGACAATCTAAAATTACATACAATACCGGTACACAACATGTACAGCCATCACATATAATCTAAAATCGTCGAGGATTAAAACACAATAAAACCTTACCGTTTATTTCCGTTGTGGTCCTCACAATGGACAGGATGACTAGTATGCACTATATGCACAAATAAGACATAAACAATTTCCAAGTATTGTGAAAATGTAAATATGAATACAAAAAATGCAATAACACAAACAAACACAATGTCTACACAGCACACCTGCATATATCATTATCATGCGTGACTAAGCCATTTCTTCAAATCTTTTTTAAAATGTCTTTCTGAGTCAATACTTTTTATGGACACCGGCAGTTTGTTCCGCTCGCAGGCTGCAGAGCACCGGAAGGTATTTTCCCCCATTGAGCTGCTGAAAATGCACAGTTTGATGTCAGTTAAACTGCCCCTGGTTGCATAGGAGTGGGCAGGCACGTGCACACATAGAGCCCAAGGGGTGCTTGAGCACCTGCCTTTTTGAGCCTCGTAAAAAAAGTGCCCTTTTTGAAAAAAAGAAGAAAAAAAAGTCATTACGCATATAGACTGCCCTTCCAACTGAAAATGTCAGGATAGAATCAAAATGTTAGGTAAAGAGAGAGAGATGCCCCATATTCCATTGCAGTTTGCACGGCCTCCTCAGTGTGCCTCTCCGCGGACCTATATTTTATGCATAGCGTGGGTGGTGATGATGATGATGATGATGATGATGATGATGATGATGATGATGATGATGATGATGATGATGATGATGATGATGATGATGATGATGATGATGATGATGATAGAAACCGCTGTGGCGCATACAGTTGAATGCTGGTATTACACTCACTGAGGGACACGAAGAAGTCAAGTCCGATGGGATTTGGGAATCTCAAATACAAATCGGGATTGGAATAAAAAATGCATTTATATTAAACAATACAGAATATACAGCACTTCTTGGAGTCTGTAGGGTAAGCACTTATTCCCTCCTCCCTGAACATTTATGGAGATGTATGGGCCTTTTAAGTCAGTGATAAAAGTGTCTTTCAAGGATAAGTGAGCTCCTGCACTGATTATTATAGTTCAATATTCAATATTTGATCACCAAAACCCCCCAAAAAGCATAAGAAGGTGGCCCCCCCGCTATGCGCGCTCGGTTAAAACACACACAGGTATAGTGCCATTTTCAGCCTTTGAGCACCTGCCCCTCTAAAGTCCTGTGCACGTCCCTGAGTGGGTGTGTATCTGTTAGTGGCTTGATGTGATGGAAATTAGTCAGAAGGATTACGACAAACATCTGTATCTCCAGTATGCACCTCCCAAGTGATGATGTTTGGAGGGCGTGGAGGAGATGTATTATAGGACACGAGTGTCAGCTTCCTCATGGTTGCATTGATCCATTGGTGGACTGTTTCCAACATGGTGGACTTGATCACCTGCAGTGATGTAGACATCCTTGTCATCTGGGAACTGTCCATCTGTTAACAACTTATTTGACAGGAATGAGAAAATGTCTTGTTACACCTGGCGCAACTAACTCCTCGTCAACAGAAATATCTCTACTTGACGTGTATTGTGTCTATCACAATAAAAGCTTTCCCATAGAGCTCTGCATGATGTTTGAAGTGCTGCATTCTCAGCTTATTTGCTGTCTCCTTCTGTGTTTTCTTCTCATGGAACAACAGTAAGTTATTTCGCTTGATCGGTGCTGTCAGAAGTCTGTCATTTGATTCAAGCACTTGAAATTGTTGTACTGCTCTTGTCCGGTAGACTCGAGTTGATGGACAGATACTGTAGCGGCAACATGCCAGAATGCCGCTTCTTGGTGTAGACGGGGAGTGAATCCATACGCGCTCAACGTCCAAAGAAATAGTTTTCCTCACATTAAGCTCCGTTATCAGACACCGATGTGGTGACCCGATTTAATTAGAATAAGTAGGTTACATGGGAGGGTTGATCACAGTGATCCTAAAACGTCATATAACCTGGTCTAATTGCTTAAAGTGTAATCTAAACAGTTTCCGAAAGCGTCCTGAAGCGGTAAGAAAATCATATGGTTTCCCCATCGGCTACCGCCCAACAGCTGATTCCTATCACCTATCTAATGATCTCCGCTGCGCTGTGCCCGATCACCCGACAGGTGCAGGTGATCCACTCACAGCGCCACAGAGTCCACCCAACAGGCTACACAGAATCATAACCTTCCCCTCAATCATAACATTCCCCTCAATCATTACATTCCCATAAATTGTAACCTTCTATTGATAAAAATAATGATAATGATAATAATAATACTAATAATAATAATAATAATAATAAATAACAAAAAACACTCATTCGGCCTTTACACCGGCCCCTAATTGTGCCTACACAATTACAAAATATGGTCGGGCGAGTGTTCATTACAGCTGGCAATCCTCCTTTGACTCCAGTAGTAGGCAAAGCTTCGTGATTGGCCTCTGTAGCACATTGGTCTTGGTCTTCACCCTGACACTTCGTACCAGGCCCTTGTTATCCGGAAAGGTTTCCAGGATCCGTCCAAGCGGCCAGGAATTCCTGGGCGCTGTGTCGTCCACTATGACCACCAAGTCACCAGGGGCGAAGTTCTCTTTCTGGGTCTGCCACTTACATCTTTCCTGCATCATGGGCAAGCACTCCCTCACCCAGCGTTTCCAGAAGATGTCGGCCAGGTATTGTGCCTGTTTCCACCTTCTGCGGGTGTACATATCCTCCTTCTCAAATACACCTGGAGGCATAACAGGTTGTCCCTTCAAGAGGAGTAGGTGGTTTGGTGTAAGGGGTTCTAAATCTTTGGGGTCGTTGGACACCGTGGTAAGTGGGCGATCGTTCATAATGGCTTCCACCTCACACAGTGCTGTGAGGAGAGTCTCATCATCCACCTTTTGTTCCTTCAGGACCGACTGGAGGATCCTTTTTGTCGACTTGATCAACCTCTCCCATACCCCACCGAAGTGGGCCGCAGAGGGGGGATTGAAAATCCACTTTACTCCAGAGTCCGCCATTATGGTGCTAATTTTAGTTTGGTCCAGCTGCTTGAGGGCCTGGTTTAGCTCTCTCTGGGCACCAACGAAATTGGTCCCTTGATCCGTCCTTATGGAGCGTACTGGACCCCGTCTGCAAATGAATCTTCTGATGGCGTTTATACAGGATGCAGTGTCGAGGAAGTGTGCTACGTCAAGATGAACGGCCCGTGTCACTAGGCAAGTAAAAATGACACCCCATCTCTTGACGGTACTCCGTGCTCTCTTTACCTCTATGGGGCCGAAATAATCAATACCCACATGAGTAAAAGGTGGGAGGTCCGGCGTTATCCGATCCACGGGTAGGTCTGACATTTTCTGTACACCAGGCTTGGCTAGTACACGTCTACAGACTACACACTCCCTAATGACCTTCCTGGTCATGGAATTAGCGCAGGGTAGCCAGTATCGCTCCCTTAGCCTGGAAAGGGTGTGTCCTCTCCCAGAGTGTTGCAGTTGTTCATGGATCTGCCTCACAATCAAGCCTGATATGCGAGTGTGTTTGGGCAGGATCAGTGGGTGTTTCTCTTCCACTGGCATGGCCATTTTGTTCAGCCTACCTCCCACTCTCAGCAATCCATCATCCAGGAGAGGATCCAGTCTTAAAATGGAGCTGGATAGCTTCACAGATTTTCCCTTCCTGAGGGATGTTATCTCGTCCTTGAAGTGCTGCTCTTGAGAGTAGCGTATGAGCGCATACCTGGCCTTAGTCAGTTCCTCTACTGACAGGCTAGTTTGCACTATGGAGTCGGTGGAGGCTTGATCCATGCTAGGGCCTGGCTCCTTCTTTTGGAGCCTGGCTCGAAGTAGTCGTTTTAGTCTTAGGAACCACGCAGCTGCTCTTGTCAAGCTATTCCAGGTTGAGTAGTGCCCAATCAGCTGACTTGTCGGGTTCGCCTCTTCTACCGTAACACTACTTACAAAGACCTCTTTCTTGACTTCTGGGTCATCTTGGTGCACCGAACCATATAATTCCTCTGGTCTATTCGGCCAGTGCTCCTCTCCCTTCTGTAGGAATTCTGGGCCACTGAACCATTGCTTTGACCTGAGCATCCTGTCAGCATCCAAACCTCTTGATGCCTCATCTGCAGGGTTCTCCTTCGAGCTCACGTACCTCCATTGAGATGCCGTGGTGAGGTCCTGAATAATGGCGAGGCGATTGGCCACAAATGTCCGAAATCGTCTTTTCTCATTGTAGACATATTTTAGGACTGTCTGGCTGTCTGTCCATAGTACCGACTCTTTCAGTGTCAGGTGTAGCTCTTTTCTGAGCATTCTGTCCATACGGGAAGCCAGAGTAGCTGCGGCAAGTTCCATCCGAGGGATTGTTACTTGTTTCAGAGGGGCTACCCTTGCTTTTCCCATCACAAATGCCGTGTGTATCTTGCCCTGGTCATTTGTGTACCTTGCGTAACTCACTGTGCCGTATCCTGATTCGCTTGCATCGCAGAAGTGGTGGAGTTGAACAGCTTCCAGTTTCCCAAAACCGGCGGGTTTCATGCACCTGTTTATCCTGAGCTCTGACAGCTTGTCCAGGTCTGAAAACCACTCTTTCCACCGTTTTGCCAGTGGCTCCGGGATATCTGTATCCCATCCGCACTTGTTCCTGCAGAGCTCTTGAAGAATCATTTTTGCCGTGAGCACATAAGGAGCTAGGAAACCAAGTGGGTCATACATGGAACATACAATGGAAAGAATGCCTCTCCTGGTTAGGGGTCGATTCCTGATAGTAACTCGGAAATTGAATGTGTCACTTTCAAGGTTCCATTGGATGCCTAGAGCCCGTTCAGTGAGTGGTTTCTCCCAATCAAGATCCAACTCAACGTTCTGCTTGGCCTTGTCCTCTTCAGGGAGGCTAGCCAGCACCTCTTTACTGTTGCTCACCCATTTGGTGAGTCTGAATCCACCTCTTGCACATGCTTCTCTGAGTCCTTCTGTCAACTTGACGGCTTGGCTCACTGTCTCCACCGACTTCAGGCAGTCATCAACGTAAAAGTTAGACCTGATGGTATCGGTGACTTCTTGGCCGTAATGATCACTGTTATCCTCCGCTGTCTGTCTCAGAGCAAAGTTGGAACAACTAGGTGAAGATACGGCACCGAACAGGTGTACCTTCATCCTGTACTCTTCCAGCGGCCGGGTGATATCGCCATCTGGCCACCATAAGAATCGGAGAAAGTCAATGTGATCTGGATGGACTCTGACCTGATGGAACATTCCTTGTATGTCTGCCATGAAGGCTACTTGGTCTTGACGGAATCTTAACAACACTCCTATTAGTGTGTTTGTCAGGTCTGGACCCTGAAGCAGTTCATCATTGAGTGATGTGCCTTGGAATGATGATGTGCAATCAAACACCACTCGTAATTTCTTCTTTCTTTTGTGATACACCCCGTGATGGGGTATGTACCAGACATGGCCATCTTTTTTGCTTAGCTCTTGAAGAGGTACCTTCTCTGCGTAGTCCTGGCTGATTACCTCTTCCATGAAGCTTTTGTACTCTGCATGGTACTCCTCATTCTTCCTGAGCTTCTTTTGCAGGCCTATGGCTCGTTGTGTCGCCACCTGTCTGTTGTTGGGCATCATCACATCTCCCTTTCGAAAGGGGAGTGGCAAGTGATAATGACCATCTTTTAAGGTTATTGAACTGGTGGCGATTTTTATGAACTTTTTGTCCTCTACCGATGGCTCATTCTGCTCATCATGGTGCTTTTCAGAAAAGTCCTGATTGTATTG
Source organism: Notolepis coatsorum (assembly GCF_963971535.1). Lineage (NCBI taxonomy): Eukaryota > Metazoa > Chordata > Actinopteri > Aulopiformes > Paralepididae > Notolepis > Notolepis coatsorum. The sequence continues at coordinate 1,097,195 of NC_140175.1, read as the reverse complement.
TTCCACAAGCAGGTCCTCCAGTTTCGCGATTGATATTCTATTTGCTGTGGCTTTGGGTCTTCCCATCTCATCCACCGCGTTGATGTTAAGTGGACCACAAACCGCCCATCCCAAGAGTGTCCTCACCGCATATGGCCCGTCGTCCTGACTGTTTATGACCTGCCAAGGTTCCATGGCTCTTGGGGTATTGACTCCAATCAGAAGTTCCACCTCTGCATCAATCTGAGTGGTGTGAACATCTTTCAGGTAGGGCCATCTTTTCAATTCCTCTTGAGTAAGGATGTTTTCCTTTGACACAGGGATGGCTGGTTGCGTGTAAATTGTAGGCAGTGCAAGAAATGTGTCGTCATCGATGTTGCCTACCTCCAGGCCTGATATCTCATATGCCGGGACTGGTTTCTCTTGTGCCATGGTTGTAAGGAGAATTGAGGTTTTCCGGCCCTTAGCATTCAGCTTCCTCATGAGGCTCTCTGTGCAAAAGGATGCCGAGCTGCCATGGTCCAGGAAGGCATATGTAGTTATATACCTACTTCCGTCAGCTTGTTTCACCTTAACTGGCACGATGGCTAAGGCACAGTCCTTACCGGCCCCATTATCTTCACCCAGCCTCACCAGAGCACTACCCACAGTTTTCTTGGTCACGGTTGGTGTCCTCACCTGTTGAGGTGTTTTCACCTTCCATGTCGTAGACCTGACTGTTCCCTTTTGATGGCCTGGTCCTTCTTGGTCATTTGTCTCTATGTGTAGCAGAGTCAGGTGTTCTTTCTGGCAATGCTGACACCTCATCCGCTGGCTACAGTGCCTACTGAGATGTCCCTTGGTGAGACAACCAAAACAAAGTCCTTTCACCTTTAAGAACTCTATTTTGTCTAGATGTTTCTGAGCTCTTATCCTCCTGCAGGCTTCAAGTGAGTGATCGCCTGCACAGTACAAGCAAGGAGTTCTAAAAGCCACAGAGCCATCTGCCTTGCATCCTACATTACCGACGGTTGACGGTATGTTTGTGGCCGGTGTCACTGTCGTGGCAAAGCTGCTTCTCTCCTTTCTCTCTTTAACCGGTGCGGCTGATGCTCCTGCTCGTGCTTGCCATCCAGAGGCTGCCGTCTTGAGGTACCTTGGGGCAGCTCTGTCAGTACCATAGTCTTGAATATCACCGAACAATGGGTCGGAGGCCATTTTGGCTTGTTTTTCCAGGTAAGCCACAAGGTCCTTGAATTTGGCTCTTTGCCCAGTGCGCTCCTGGATGTCGTAGGCTGTTGACCTCCACCTTTCTCTGATCCTAAAGGGTATCTTGGATAAGATCAGTCGTAGGTTAGATGGATTGTCCAGCTCATCCATATAGTGGAGCTCCTGCATTGCATTACTGCATCCTCTCAGGTAGAGGGCGTAGGCGCGCAAAGCCTGACTATCCTCCGGTTTGATGCTGGACCAGTCCAAGGCCTTCTTTATATAAGCATTAGTTATCCTTATTTCATCACCGAAATTCTCTTTAAGTAGTCTTTTGGCTTCCACATATCCATCCTGTGGATGCATGTGTAGGCAGCTCCTCACAAGATCTTTAGGTTGCCCTGTGGTGTATTGTTCTAAAAAGTAGAGTCTATCTTGCTCGCTGGTGGTTCTATTTTCTATGCCATACTCGAAGGCTCGCATGAATGACCTAAAGTTCATAGGATCTCCGTTAAACATGGGAATCTCCCTGGTTGGGAGTAGCGCCAGATTCTGCTGTGAGACAAGTATATCTGCAATGTCGTTCTGCCTTGCCATGACATTTGATAGAACCTGGTCTGTTTGGGTTTGACCCTGTTGTCCTGCAGTAGCTCCAGATGGTTGTAGCTGAAGCTGCACAGGGTTCTGATGCTGATATGGAGCATGTGGTTGTTGCCAAGGTTGTGGCTGAGGTAGCACATATGGTGGTGGTCGATACTGTACAGGTGGTAGTGGCTGTATATATGGCTGTTTGGGTCTCACTACTTGTGGAGGCCTCTGTTGTTGTTGTTGTTGTTGTTGTTGTTGTTGTTGTTGTTGTTGTTGTTGTTGTTGTTGTTGTTGTTGTTGTTGTTGTTGTTGTTGTTGCTGTTGTTGTTGCTGTTGATGCTGTTGTGGTTGTTGCTGTTGTTGATGCTGTTGTGGTTGTTGCTGTTGCTGTTGTTGCTGTTGTTGTTGTTGTTGTTGTTGTTGCTGTTGTTGCTGTTGTTGTGGTTGCTGCTGTTGTTGTTGCTGTTGTTGTTGCTGATGTTGTTGTTGTTGTGGTTGCTGCTGTTGCTGCTGTTGCTGCTGTTGTTGTTGTTGTTGTTGCTGATGTTGTTGTTGTTGTTGTGGTTGCTGTTGTTGCTGCTGCTGTTGTTGATGCTGTTGTTGTTGCTGATGTTGTTGTTGTTGTTGTTGTGGTTGCTGTTGTTGCTGCTGCTGTTGTTGATGCTGTTGTTGTTGTTGTTGTTGTTGTTGTGGTTGCTGTTGTTGCTGCTGCTGTTGTTGATGCTGTTGTGGTTGTTGTTGTTGTTGTTGTTGTTGTCGTTGCTGATGTTGTTGTTGTTGTTGTTGTTGTTGTTGTTGTTGCTGATGTTGTTGTTGTTGTTGTTGTGGTGTGTGCGCCCATGCATACTGGTCCAAGAGCTGTCTTTGCACAGGGGTTTTTGGAACAGCATTTATGGATGCATATTCTACCGTGGATTGCAATATCGGTAGTCCTTCTGAGGTGTCTAGAGCATGTGCTTGGTCAACATAATCATTCATACCATCTCTAGGTTGCATCTTGTACACATATCCGTCCTCTTGAGAGGGTGGCTGGTTAATTTGTGATGGATACCTCGGGGTTCTAGATGAGTTGGTTTGTGATAATGTCTCATACTCATCCAGTATCTTGAGTTTGGCCGCTGATACAGCCATGTCTGTGTCAAAGTCGAGTTTATCCTTCTCAGCCTTTAATTTAGCCTTGGCTTTAGCCTCCTGCAGACTTAATTCAGCTATGGCTTTAGCTTTATTTAGATTTGTTTCAACCTCTAATTCAGCCTCCTTTAGGCTAGCCTGCAGACTTAATTCAGCTATGGCTTTAGCTTTATTTAGATTTGTTTCAACCTCTAATTCAG